>NW_026727148.1:0-39174 GCF_029784015.1 Lycium ferocissimum | reverse complement strand
GAAAATGAAGTCTTACATACCTCTTTCCGCTCCTTCTGCTACTCCAAATTCAAGTTCCAAGTTCGCCAAAATCTACATTTTGGTCACATTTAACAAACGTCAATTTGAGCATTTAAAGGTTGAAATAATCATTTGCCTACCGAAATTTTGGCAGCACTTCCCCTGTAAATACTTCCTACCCCCAAGTTCAACTTGGCCAATTTCAATCAACAACAACAACCCGAGAATGAAACTCGGCCAAAATATCAACCAACAATACCCACAATCCATTCAAGACACACTTTATCACTAGCAACCTTTGTCATATATTTCAATAACACTTCAATTCAATTCGCACAATGTTCGAACAACTTAATCTACATGCTACTTCATCCGAAACCTTCGACTTCAACAACAAACATACATTTCATTATCCTTCATATATGTTAACTTCGACAAAAACCTTCATTGTTCATCCATAACCCATAACAACAATAACTAGAATATTAAATTACATCAACTTACCATGCCCTATACCATTCGGCCACAACAACAACACATAGATTTTCATGATTTTTCATTCTTTTTCTATACATTACAACAATACAAGATTAAGTAAAATGTATTCATTTCTTTCCATGCAACACCACCATATTCGGCCACACATGCATACTACACATTTTCATGAATTTCATGTAATTCTACATACCACATCATCCACAATCATCCATTTCTACTCATCATAACAACAACCACATACTACATAAAATAATTAATCCATCACCCATACATAACACCAAACATATACGGCCACACACAACACCTACTATTTCCATAATTTTCATTCAACTCAACTTGCTACAACACACGTAAGCCTTCCATAATACATAAAAGAAGAGAAATTCTCACCTTTCCTTCAATTTCTTCACTTGGCTAGAATCTTGAACTTGCCACAAGAGATGGTTTTCTTGCTCCAACAATTGCACCACATTAAAGAGCATCCTTGACTTGGTAGAAATACTTGAAGAACATAATTTTTGAACCAAAGATTGAAGACTTGAAATTTTTTTTTCTTTTCTTTTCTTTTTTCTTGCCTTGGCCGAATGGCCTTGGCCTTTGTCTTTTTTTTTTTTTTTTTTTCTTGCTTTTCTCTTGAATTAAAGATGAACATATATATATATATATATATATATATATATATATATATATATATCCTCAAGCATGTGAGGGGCACATGCCCTCTCTCAATTTCTCTAGATTATTCATCCTTTTTCTTGAATTTTCTAAATTAAAAGATGACTTATTTGTCATCTTTTCCATTCTTCTTTTTGTGTCACATGGCCAATATGGCCCCTTTTAGAACTCTCATGAACCCTTTGGTGAAATTCCCGTTTCGCCCCTCGACTTTCCTCAATATTACCAATTTGCCCCTAGCCTTCCGCATTATTTTTATGGCCCATTTTGCGAATTTCTCTTTTGCCCTTAGCCTCTCACAATATTTCCATACTAATAATAGTCATAAATAATATTCACGACAACTCGTACACTAAAATTATTTCAGAACATAGTCTTGTCCTTAACTTCCCGCGGTTAGTTCGGAATATCCAAATGTACAAAATACGAGGTGTAACAATTAAACTCTTATTCCCAACATAGAATCCACATAACAACAACAACCAAAATTCCAAGAAAACTAATTCATTTCTTGACACCCATAAGAGGCCATATTCGGCCAACACACTTACATACATACCTCATGATTTTCATTCATTTCAACACTCCACAATAACCAAACATGCCATATAAACTTAATTCATCACTTAGACACACAACATCCATGCACACGGCCAAACACCATAGCACATGGCTCAACTTCATCATGCTATATCTCATGAATTTCATCCATATTAACATACAACAACACACATAAACCTTCCATAACTCATAAAACAAGATTAGAATTTACCTTTCTTCACAACTCCTCAACTTGTCCAAAGTTGGCCAAAGATGAAAACGAGTAATCCGACGCTTGAAACGACAACTCCACGTTATCAAGCACCCTCCAATTAGTAGATTTGCTTAGGAGAAATAATTTTGGGATGGCTTAATCTTGGTCTTGAAATTGGAAGCTATGGCCGAATGGTTGGGGTTTTTGCTCTCCAAGTTTCTTGATTTTTCCTAAGTCTTGAGATGATGAATAAATGGTCCCTTTGTCATCACTTATATTTCATATAATAGCCAACCATGTGGCCCCGGCCCACTCAAAGGTGGCCGGCCACATGTGCCATGTTTTACTCCCTCCATTTTTTTCAATAATTGGCCATTTTCAAATATTCCATCTTTGGTCCCAATTTTTCCAAAATGATCCGTGTCAATAAAATCATACACACTTAGGTCTTATGACAAAATCGAAGGTCACACGTCCCGACTTCGCACCCCGGAATGGTCCTGACCTTAACTTATCATAGTTAACCCGAATCGTCCCGTCGTTCAAAATACGGGATGTAACAAACAACATTCAATATATTTGATTCAACGGCTTACGTTCAAGCCAACATTAACGCTTATACATTCAAATACTCATCCAAACCCATATCAACAACATTTAAAGACATTCTAGGCAATTCATACAATATTTCCAACAATCCAACAATGGCTCCAATCCACCCGAAATCAGTCCCCAAACCCGAGAACACCACTATGACATATTCCTCATTTCCAAATCATGATTTGCACCAACAATTCACATTCTAACAATGTCATACTCATAATTATACAAGTTACATTAAAGGTACAACAACCTCCAAATCAGTCCGCAACAATTATGTTATATCCCGCCTTTTTGCATAATCGAAAAATTCGCAATAATTGTGATTTATGAGAAAGGAGGCCATGTTTGAATTTTTCTTAGTAGGTGTGTGGCGGATATGGAAGCTTGAATGCGGAAACAATGGAGAAGGCCTAAGGGCAAGATTGGAATTTTGGAAGTTTGTTTCGGGAAATTTGAAATGAGAATGTTAGTTCATTGGGCCAAATAAATGGAAAGAAAAATTGGGCCCAATACTTAAGGGGTGGCCGGCCATGAAGGCCAAGCCCACAAGATTTTTATGCAAATTTTCCATGTGCCTATCATGTGACAATTATTTATGAGATATATATGCATGAGCCTCTCTAGAATTTTCAAGAAAATCAAAGGAAAAATCAAGAAAAAGAGAAGGGAGCCGTCGGGTTAGGGAGAAAAAAAAAAAAGGAAAAAAAATTTCCAATCTCTCTACTTTGATTCAAAAGTTGTAATTCTCTTTATACTCTTACTAAGTTCAAGGTGCTCTATAACTTAGTATAATTATTTTGGCAAGAGGACAATTCTAGTGGCAAGTGAAGAACTTCAAGGAAAGGTAAGAATCTTATGCTCTTGTTATGTTATGAGAGGTGTATATATGATGTAGTAAGTGGAAAATGAATGAAAAGCATGAAAATTTTGTGTGTTGGGATTGTATGTATGTTGGCGTGAGTATGCATATATATTGTATGACTATGATGATTTGAATTCATGTTGGAATCTTGTTGTAGTTATAGTAGAAATTGTATTGGAAGTGGAAGTTAAATGAATTAGTGAGAGTTGGCAAAATTAGTGTATGGCCGTGGCTATGGAAAAGTGTAAAATGGTGATGAATTGCTTTGTTTAATATGTTAGTTGTGTCGTTACGATTCTTATGACATAAATAAAGGTTTAATGAATTGAGACGGCATCGAAAATGGTTGTATGTTGTTATGGGGAATTTGGTGAATTTTATGTGATTTTTGGTATAAGTATGGAAGTAAGGTTTAAATGCGAATTATGGTTATCGTTAATGAGTTTGGAAGGAAAATAATGTAGTTTGGTAGCTTTGGTCGCATTGTTGAAGTTAGAATGGAAGTTATGATATTATGAAGGAAGTAGTACTATTCATGTTAGAATGCGTTCTAGTTCGATTGTGGTTGTTGTTAAGGATGTTGTTTGGTTGTTGTTGATATTTTGAGCCGAGTTGAATCTCGGGGTGTCACATTTATAGGGGAGGTGCTTTGGAATTTCGGTGGCCAAGTACTTAACCAAAGTTGAAATGTTAACTTGCATGAATAGTAACGGTAAAGATGACCATTTGCGAGTTTTGGACGAAACGGGAATTGAGACTTGAGGAGCGTAAGGCACAACCAAGGTATGTAAAGCCTTCCCTATCTTTCTTTGGCATGTTCGAGTGTAACGGTCTTGGAAGCGAGCCTTGATTGCACTTACGCGACTCACAATCCAAGATTGAAAATAGCGCCAAATCATTCGGTAGATTGAACCAATTTCTTCTAAATTGACCCGTAAGTATGCAACTTCCATAAATGGAGTCGAAACACTCTAAGATGGTTATGGACGACTCCAAGGTTTATTATCCATAATTTACGTATTTTACTATGGTTGGGTCCGAGGTGGGCCCACAAAACCCTGATACTCCCGGTATGGCTCAAATTGAACTATTTCTGTCCGTTCTTCATGGGTACCTCTCGATTATGTTTCCGTCCGTTAACTAATAAGTATTATGTCTATCCTTCTGAACCTTGACATTATTCTGACTTCCGGACACTCTGTTCTGATATAATCTGCCTACTCTGATTTGATCTATTTTCTGAACTATTTCAGTTTTATTAAGTCTGTATGTCGGTCCGTATGCATATGGTTTCTCATTAGTCCGTTCGTGGATGCCTCAACGCTTCCACCGCGCGCCGGGCTGTGTTACGTGATTCGTGCACTTCATCGCATTGTTCACCGCGTCCCTCGGATGTGCGGGCCGGGATCCGTCCGTATCCGATTATGATCGATTATGTGATATACGGGGATGGCGGCCGGGATGGAATTTGATCCGATTCCGTCTCGTCCACCGCGTCCCGTACTACGAGGGTCGGGTTACGTTACCGCGTCCCTTATTAAGGGGCGGGATCGATTTATGATGTGTATGTTCGTATATGCTTATGACTCTGCATGCATGATCTGAAACTCTGATTTGGATAAAGATCTGTCTGTCATATGTCTGCATGTCTGATTCGGACCCTGATTCCGTCTGTCACATTTCTGTACGTCTGATTCGGATTCTGATTCTGTCTGTCATACTTCTGAGTTATGCTTCTGGCTGAGAGCCTGTCTGACACCCCTCTGTACCTCTGGTCCGATTCTGGTACGTACGCTCCGTAAGTCCGACTCGGCCTATGGATCCGATTCTGTCCGTTACGGTTTTACGTATTCGATTCTGATTATGATTATGTATGTTACATTTCCGCTTTACATACTCGGTACACTTTCGTACTGACCCCCTGTTCTACGGGGGTTGTGTTACATGCCCACAGGTACGGACGCACCGCGTGATACGCCACCGGTCTAGGACTTCAGTCTCGTTGTTTTGGAGAGCTCCCTTTGATCCGGAGCTGATACTTTTTGGTATATATCTTCTCGTTGTTCATATGTTACGTATGTATGACTATTTGGATGGCGGGGCCCCGTCCCGTCTTCGATTACGTTCGTATGTTAGAGGCTCGTAGACTTGTACGTGGGTTTGTGGGTTGTCACCGGTCGGTACGTATGCTCGGGTTTGCGACTCTGTCGCTATGATAGCCCTAACGGCTTAATACGGGTTTCAGTATGTATATATGCATATGTATGTTTGTGCGAAGTATCGTATATCTGTATGAATTTATGTATGTTTAAATGGAATTAGCCGGTTGGTACGCCTAGTCTGACAGGTAGGTACGTGTGGGTGTCCAGTTAGGACACCAGTCACGGCCCACGGGGCTGGGTCGTGACAAAAGTGGTATCAGAGCGGTCGGTTCTCGGAATGTACGTGTGCCGTTTCTAGTAGAGTCTTGTTTATCGGTGTGTTGGGCCCCACATCTATAAACAGGAAGCTACAGGACATCTAGGATGTTATGTTACCCTTTCTTGGAATCTTAGATCGTGCGATAGAGCTGTATTATTAGGATGGTTCCTCGCAACGAATTGTTGTGTCTACGGCGAGGCTCGAAAAGAGCATCGGCGTCGGCGATTTTGGAAAATTATTTCGATCCTCTCCTTGCGTGTGATTGTAGGTTGATAAAGATGAAGAGGGTGGTTTGTGACGAGGGGATGGGGGTGCCAAGAAGGCCCCCGAGGATGTCACCGGGGGCCGAGTAGGCAGAGCCCCGGGGCTCGATTGAGACGGACCACTTCGGAGGATCCCACCGAGGATAGCTATGATACGGATCCGTCGGAGGACCCAGCCACGATTCCTCCGAGTCTCCGATTTCTAGAGCAAGAGGATTCCGTGGAGGATGGCTACGACACGATATCTCTCGAGGATCCGGCGATGACCCCTCCGTAGTTTCTTACCTCCGCGAAGGAGGATAGTTGGCGGCGCATCCATCCTGAGCCTTCTTCCGGGACGACGGAGGAGAGGATTTCTGGGGTACGCCGGTTGTTTCCGAGAGTGAGCACCATGTCGGCCCGGCTACCTCGGAGAGTGCTACGAATTTCTCTTTGATCTGGTCACCAGTGAGCCGGAATTTGTCTGATCATCCATACCCCTCCGATTCAGATAAGAGTGATAGCGGAGGCCAGGTAGGTAGGGAGCGTAACAGACGAGGATGATAGTGGACACACCTCTCACGGCAGCTGTTATATCCCGCAATTCGCACGTCGGAATATTTTTAAGTTGGTTGCGAAGAGTCATGGACAAGGTTATCTCTCGACTTTGTTTTACGACAAATGGTTAATGATTTGGGTGGAAGGAAGCATTAAGGAAAATTCGGAACAAAAAAATGCATTATGGAAAGATTTAAAAATTTCATACAATGAGAGTGAGGTGGGCCATAGCCACATGGAAGCTTGATATGTGAATATGGAATTAGATGACATGTTGGTCATATGAGTCATCTTTTATTATTTGAAGAAAACTCTAGAGATTTGAAGAAAATTGGAGGGAAAAAGAAGAAAAAAAAAAGAGAAAGTGAGGCACATGGCCGGCCATGTGGCCATGTGCATGGTCATGTGCCACACTAAATATATATATGTGTGGGTGATGGCCAAGATCAACATGTTTCATCATTTGGAGTTCTAGAGAGATCAAGAAAAAGAAAGAAAAGAGAGAAAGGAGAGAAAACGGCCATGGCGACCAAAAATGTTGCCCCCTAAAGTTGATCATGGAAAAATTATTTCTTCTTGTTTTCTTACTAATTAGAAGGTCCTTGTCAACATAAGCTAATTGTTGGAGCAAGCAAGTCACGCCCCAATTTTCGAGGGACGTGATGGGCACCCGACCCCATACCCGGAGCCGAGCGAACCCACAGACTCCTATCGCACACATAAATTTTTTTCGAACCTCAATACTGAAAAATTATAAGATATATAATGATGCTTACAAACTTGCCAAAATCTGTAATTACACAAAATTCATTACATAGCACACATCGACATGGCGGCTGATGGAGCCGGCCATGACGGTGACACATCATACCCACAACAACTTCGTCTCGCAAAGTCTCTAATGTCATCCGGAGAAGACACAACGTACATACTCGGACTCGGCGGTGCTCCGGAAGGAATGGAGCTCACCAACCATGCTTTGGAATATCTTCAACTCATCTCGTGGGTACCGCGCGGCATGAAACGCGGCCCCGAAGAACGGGGGGTCGACGGAAAGTGTGCCGAGTATGTAAAGCAAGAAAACCAACAACGAGTCATAAGCGGGATGAAAAACCACAGAAAAACAAATATAGGAACCGGAGAGTCAAAACTTGCACGAGCGGACTTATCCCGGACATACACACACCGGTGAGCAAGACATATCATAATCATATTATTTCGGAAACCATAGGCGAAGTACAGAAAATAGATTTAGTGATCAGAACGTCAGAAGGCTTAGCTTAATTTTCTTTCCTTTCGGAAAATGTTTACGTCTTACATAAATAGAAAATAGATCAAATCATCACATCGCACAGAACCGTCATATTATCGGATCATCAGATTACCATAGTATCAGACTTTCATATCATCAAATCGTCACATCGTCGGACTATCGCATCATCAGAACAGACTCATTATATTGTCAGATTTTCGCTTTATGAAATCGTTATATCATCAGATCATCAAACAAATATCGTACCCGGCCCTCTCGCGAGGGACTCGGTGAATTAATCACATACCGTACCCGGCCCTCTAGTGAGGGTCTCGGTCGTACCCGGCCCTTTCGGGACTCGGTGAGTCATCGCGTACCGTACCCGGCCCTCTAGTGAGGGACTCGGTCGTACCCGGCCCCGCTAGCAAGGGACTCGGTGAATAATGTCATAATAGGCACGAGCAGAGTAATCAGAAGCCACGTACACATACACACGCTTCACCCTTGCAACTCACCAAATAAGTAACGGATCAAAACAAACTATTACTCCAGACACAAACAGTGACCAGATCAGATTTCTTACGAATGTTGTTCGGAGCGTATCAAATATAACTTAGCCATCAGAGTTACGTATCAAAATCATATACATACAATTGCTCATGTCAGACTTAGCATATAAGTGAGTGATCATATTCGGAAGTTAGATTATTAGCCATATTAAGTTATATCAACAAGTTGCCAAAACTATACAACGGAACGTCTTGCGGGCCCACGGGCAAGTACCAACCCGACCCGGGCCCGCTTATGAATGTCGGGGATGTTATACATTAGGGGAACCTCCCACGAGCGTTTCGGAGCGATCCGAGCCCTTAGTCAAAAGTTAGGGACGTTCGTAGTTTCTGACTCTTTTATGGATATATTCTTTTAGGCACATTCTTATTCAATCATACAAAGGCATAGAAGCCATAATTTGACTACGTTAGGCATACGGAGGTCAAGAAACAAATAAGAATCACGGACATGCTCGGATCGTAGGAGTAGAGTTACCTCGGGAGCATATCATAGCCTATTCATACTAAGACATGCCAAAGAAAGGAAGGTGAGCTTTACATACTGCGCCGCCTTGCTAGCTACACTTGTTCATCCCAACTCGCTTATCTACATTCACAAGGATCCATATGATCGTTAGATTCATCGACTTGCGTTTGCCTTAATTTTTCATACAAGTTCACTTATGGGCTACCGAAATTTCGGCAGCATTTCCTCTCCGTAAACACGACATCCCCGAGATTATGGCTCGGCCCAAATCAACATACAGAAATCCGGGAATTCAACCCGGCCAATCCAACAACAATACTAACAATCATAACAACAATATCGATAGATAATTTCAAGATGTCCAAACCAACATCCATTCTTACCCGAAACCTTCCAACTTAACTAGAAACATTCATAACACATTTTCTACTTTCAAGTTCATAAACGATGTCGACAATTCCATACGTTAACAACATTATTTTCATCAAACAATAAACTTTACGTAAATCACTTTAACTCCCGAAAACAGCCCACGCGGTTTCTAACTTCAACTTGGATCATTAACCTTCATTTTCACATCACAAATTTCATGACGACAACAACCAAAACGCTAGGCAACATTAACTCAACATGGCTGCCCCAAAACAGCCCACATTCGGCCAACAACAACATGTAACATTTCATGATTTTCATTCGTTTTCTACACATTACACCATCACACAAACATGTCGAATTCCATTAGTTTCATCACTCCAACACACTCCACATGCACACGGTTAAGCACCAATATGCACGGCTACCATACCACATCAATATTTCCATGAATTTCATTAGTTTCAACACATTACAACAACAACCAAACACAACACAACACACACACATGTTCGGCTATCTCTCACACACGGCCACCACTACTACTTCACACACAACACCATATTTTCATAAACTTCTTTCATTCCTACATCTCACAACATATACAAATCATGCACAACACATGAAAAATGAGATTGGACCTTACCTTTGCTTGGCTTTTCCCACACGGCTAGCTTGCTCTTTTTGCAAAACGAATAATTTTCTCCTTCCAACAATCACTCCACGTCGAAGAGGACCTTCTAATTAGTATAAAAGCATGAAGGAATCATTCTCCATGGCCACCTTCATGGGGCTGGTTCGGCCAGCCCCTCAATCCGCCACCTCTCTTTTTTTTTTTTTTTGTTTCACTCTTTTCCTTCTTTCTTTCTTTCTCTTCCCTCTTCTTAATTAAAAGATGACTACTATTATATATATATATATATATATAAGCATGTGAGGGGCACATGCCCCTCTCTAGAATTTTCCTTTCTTTTTCCTTTCTTTTCTTTTTCTAGAATTTTCTTCATTTCTCCTTTCTTGAATTTTTCTAGAGTTTTGTAAAATTACCATTTTGTCCCTCGTCTTTCCACAAAATTACCATAATGCCATTTTGCAAATTTTCCCTTTTTGCCCTCAGTCTTTCTCAATATTTCCACACTAATAATATTTTCCAACGACTTTCGCATTACAACGAAACCGAAAAATGACCTTGCCTTAAACTTTCCGCCATTGCCTCGGAATAACCCGACGTACGAAATGCGGGATCTAACATTCTTCCCCCCTTTTAGAACATTCGTCCTCGAATGTTCAACTAATCTTACGGGCTTCCATAATCACCTTGGGGGGGGGGGGTCCCTGTTGTAGCTTGAACGTCTTTACCAAACATATTACGACATCAGTTGCTTCTAACTTACCTTTACACTTCTCTCATCCGCTTCCCCCCTTTTTTGGGGCGTATTTATACCTTCGTACTCATTCATGCCCTTATATTTTCCATTCTCTCTCTCAAATCCTAGCTTCCAAATTTCATGCAGATTCTTATTTCTTAACACACTTTATTCTTGTTACCTACTCCCTCCAAAATCTTACCCTCTTTACTTTTGTTGTCACTTGAATTCCAGTGTTCTTATTCGATTACTGGTTTCCCACACCGTAGCACCGGTGGCTGGGAATCATACACTCACCGATACAGTCACATATGGGGTACCGTATACATTCATACACATCCACATAATTATCATTGCCTAACCCACAAAGTACTTCCCAACACTATTCAAGCCTATTCTGATTCCAAAGCTGTAACGTACTCCCTGTCCCTTTTCAGCCTAGCCCGTCGCATTCTATATGACCTGTTGTGGTCTCCAATCATTCCGTATATATTTAATTTCCTTTAGGCCACTCCGGCTTTTCGTTTGTCTCTTATACCCAAATTCATGAAATTTCTTCATACTTCCCAGGGGGTCACCCATCATGAGATTGCTCTCGCCTGAGCACGCTTAACTTTGAAATTTTGATAAATTCCGGTGCCTTAGGGCCGGTATGATCGCGTAAATTTTCTCGTACGACCTTTATTGCATGATTCGGGGCAGGTGAAAGTCTTACATACTCCGGGACACGCTCGTAACACGTCCTTTTCTGCAAAATTACCATTTTACCCTTTCCCGTCCTTACTATCCCGAATCTGCCCAGAGCAATTCCCAACAACATCTCACAGATCATACCACCTCATATCAGACCATATTACGTCATATAATGTCATGTCATGCCAAATCATAGCCGTACAGGGCTTCCGGTTTCTGATAACAGAACAAATATGTCAAAACTCACCTTCGTATCTTCCCACATCCTCGTTCGTCTCCTTCCGCCGTATGTAAGGCTTACATGGGGAATCTGGTTTCCCTATGACTGGGCTCTATCGCACGATCTTATGACAGAAAGAAGGTCAACAATCCCTAAATGCCCCGTAGTCTCCTGTTTATAAATGTGGCCGGCTTCACACTATAAACAGGACCCACGGACACGACTCTGTGACAGCCCTTAGACCGACCTGGCTCTGATACCACTCTGTCACGCCCCAATTTTCGAGGGACGTGATGGGCACCCGACCCCATACCGGAGCCGAGCGAACCCACAGACTCCTATCGCACACATAAATTTTTTTTTTTTTTCAATTTTATTATAAGATATATAATGATGCTTACAAACTTGCCAAAATCTGTAATTACACAAAATTCATTACATAGCACACATCGACATGGCGGCTGATGGAGCCGCTGACAGACTGACACATCATACCCACAACACTGTCCGCAAAGTCTCTAATGTCATCCAGAAGACACAACGTACATACTCGGACTCAGCAGTGCTCCAGAAGGAATTGGAGCTCACCAACCATGCTGGAATATCTTCAACTCATCTGTGGGTACCTGCGCGGCATGAAACGCAGCCCCCGAAGAACAGGGGGTCAGTACGGAAAGTGTACTGAGTATGTAAAGCAAGAAAACCAACAACAGAGTCATAACTGGGATGAAAAACCACAGAAAACAAATATAGGAACTGGAGAGTCAAAACTTGCCTGAGCAGCACTTATCCTGGACATACACACACCGGTGAGCAAGACATATCATAATCATATTATTTCGGAAACCATAGGCGAAGTACAGAAAATAGATTTAGTGATCAGAACGTCAGAAGGCTTAGCTTAATTTTCTTTCCTTTCGGAAAATGTTTACGTCTTACATAAATAGAAAATAGATCAAATCATCACATCGCACAGAACCGTCATATTATCGGATCATCAGATTACCATAGTATCAGACTTTCATATCATCAAATCGTCACATCGTCGGACTATCGCATCATCAGAACAGACTCATTATATTGTCAGATTTTCGCTTTATGAAATCATTATATCATCAGATCATCAAACAAATATCGTACCCGGCCCTCTCGCGAGGGACTCGGTGAATTAATCACATACCGTACCCGGCCCTCTAGTGAGGGTCTCGGTCGTACCCCCCTTTCGGGACTCGGTGAGTCATCGCGTACCGTACCCGGCCCTCTAGTGAGGGACTCGGTCGTACCCGGCCCCGCTAGCAAGGGACTCGGTGAATAATGTCATAATAGGCACGAGCAGAGTAATCAGAAGCCACGTACACATACACACGCTTCACCCTTGCAACTCACCAAATAAGTAACGGATCAAAACAAACTATTACTCCGTACACAAACGGTGACCGGATCGGATTTCTTACGAATGTTGTTCGGAGCGTATCAAATATAACTTAGCCATCGAGTTACGTATCAAAATCATATACATACAATTGCTCATATCGGACTTAGCATATAAGTGAGTGATCATATTCGGAAGTTAGATTATTAGCCATATTAAGTTATATCAACAAGTTGCCAAAACTATACAACGGAACGTCTTGCGGGCCCACGGGCAAGTACCAACCCGACCCGGGCCCGCTTATGAATGTCGGGGATGTTATACATTAGGGGAACCTCCCACGAGCGTTTCGGAGCGATCCGAGCCCTTAGTCAAAAGTTAGGGACGTTCGTAGTTTCTGACTCTTTTATGGATATATTCTTTTAGGCACATTCTTATTCAATCATACAAAGGCATAGAAACCATAATTTGACTACGTTAGGCATACGGAGGTCAAGAAACAAATAAGAATCACGGACATGCTCGGATCGTAGGAGTAGAGTTACCTCGGGGAGCATATCATAGCCTATTCATACTAAGACATGCCAAAGAAAGGAAGGTGAGCTTTACATACCTGCGCCGCCTTGCTAGCTACACTTGTTCATCCCAACTCGCTTATCTACATTCACAAGGATCCATATGATCGTTAGATTCATCGACTTGCGTTTGCCTTAATTTTTCATACAAGTTCACTTATGGGCTACCGAAATTTCGGCAGCATTTCCTCTGTAAACACGACATCCCCGAGATTATGGCTCGGCCCAAATCAACATACAGAAATCCGGGAATTCAACCCGGCCAATCCAACAACAATACTAACAATCATAACAACAATATCGATAGATAATTTCAAGATGTCCAAACCAACATCCATTCTTACCCGAAACCTTCCAACTTAACTAGAAACATTCATAACACATTTTCTACTTTCAAGTTCATAAACGATGTCGACAATTCCATACGTTAACAACATTATTTTCATCAAACAATAAACTTTACGTAAATCACTTTAACTCCCGAAAACAGCCCACGCGGTTTCTAACTTCAACTTGGATCATTAACCTTCATTTTCACATCACAAATTTCATGACGACAACAACCAAAACGCTAGGCAACATTAACTCAACATGGCTGCCCCAAAACAGCCCACATTCGGCCAACAACAACATGTAACATTTCATGATTTTCATTCGTTTTCTACACATTACACCATCACACAAACATGTCGAATTCCATTAGTTTCATCACTCCAACACACTCCACATGCACACGGTTAAGCACCAATATGCACGGCTACCATACCACATCAATATTTCCATGAATTTCATTAGTTTCAACACATTACAACAACAACCAAACACAACACAACACACACACATGTTCGGCTATCTCTCACACACGGCCACCACTACTACTTCACACACAACACCATATTTTCATAAACTTCTTTCATTCCTACATCTCACAACATATACAAATCATGCACAACACATGAAAAATGAGATTGGACCTTACCTTTGCTTGGCTTTTCCCACACGGCTAGCTTGCTCTTTTTGCAAAACGAATAATTTTCTCCTTCCAACAATCACTCCACGTCGAAGAGGACCTTCTAATTAGTATAAAAGCATGAAGGAATCATTCTCCATGGCCACCTTCATGGGGCTGGTTCGGCCAGCCCCTCAATCCGCCACCTCTTTTTTTTTTTTTTTTTTTTTTCACTCTTTTCCTTCTTTCTTTCTTTCTCTTCCCTCTTCTTAATTAAAAGATGACTACTATTATATATATATAGCAAGCATGTGAGGGGCACATGCTCCTCTCTAGAATTTTCCTTTCTTTTTCCTTTCTTTTCTTTTTCTAGAATTTTCTTCATTTCTCCTTTCTTGAATTTTTCTAGAGTTTTGTAAAATTACCATTTTGTCCCTCGTCTTTCCACAAAATTACCATAATGCCATTTTGCAAATTTTCCCTTTTTGCCCTCAGTCTTTCTCAATATTTCCACACTAATAATATTTTCCAACGACTTTCGCATTACAACGAAACCGAAAAATGACCTTGCCTTAAACTTTCCGCCATTGCCTCGGAATAACCCGACGTACGAAATGCGGGATCTAACAATATTTTTGTGGACGTTTTGAACATGTCGTAATGTGTTGAAATGGATGAAAAGCATGAAGTTGTATGTGTTGAAGGGCTGGCCGAATGGTGGCTGATTGTGTGGAAGAGATGGACTAGTTGTATTTGATATGATTTGGTTGTTGAATTGTGAATTCTGAATGTGAAATGAAGGTTTAATGACTTATGGTGATGTTGCAATTGTTGTGGGCTGTTTTGAAAGTTAATATGGTTCTAATATGTTCTCTTATATTTATGAAGCTAGTGTGGAAATGTATGGAATTGTTGGTGTAGTATGAGAATTGAAAAGAAAGAAACGCATTATTGTCGTATTCATTAAGTTGGAAGATTTCGGGTTGCATAATATATTGTTGAATTGTCTTGAAATATTGTGCGAATTGCTTTAGAATGCGTTATGAATTGATTATGGATGTTGTCTTTATGATTATTGGTTTGGTTGTTGTTGAAAAATTGGCCGAGTTAAATTCTCGGGGTTGATGGATTTATAGAGGAGGTCTTTGCCGAAATTTCCGTAGAAAAAGTAATGGTTTGGAATTGGAATCTTCAATGCTTATGGTTAATGTCGGACATCTTATGATATTATTGTAGAACGTGAGAAGCGAGACGTAAGGTTGGACTAGCTCGGAGGGCGGCCAAGGTATGTAAAGCTCACCTTTCTTTCTTTGGCATGTCTTAGTATGAATAGGTCATGATACGCTCCCGAGATAGCTCTACTCCTACGATCCGAGCATGTCCGTGATTCTTATTTGTTTCTTGACCTCCGTATGCCTAATGTAGTCAAATTATGGTTTCTATGCCTTTGCGTGACTGAATAAGAATGTGCTTAAAAGAATATGTTCATAAAAGAGTCATAAACTACGAACGTCCCTAACTTTTGACTAAGGGCTCGGATCGCTCCGAAACGCTCGTGGGAGGTTCCCTAATGTACAACACCCCCCCGACATTCATATGCGGGCCCGGGTCGGTTTGGTACTTGCCCGTGGGCCCGCAAGATGTTCCGTTGCGTAGTTTTGGTAACTTGTGGATATAACTTAATATGGCTAATAACTTAACTTCCGAATATGATACTCACTTATCGGTTAAGTTTAGAATAAAGATATATATATATATATATATATATATATATATATATATATATATATATATATATATATATATATATATATATATATATATATGTTTCTGATACGTGATTGTGATGCCTAAAAGTTTTATTTGATATGTTTCCGAATAATATCCGCAAGAGAGTTGATATGATTAATGCTATCGGATTGTGAAAGATAAATTGTCTGACTATTCCGTTAAGTACGTATGAATGTACGAATGGCATATAGATCCCACGATTACGCTCGTGCATATGTTTGTTATTTCCTTCGCCGAGTCCCGGGCCGGTATTATCGTGCGCACAATGCGAAGTATGATGAGCTTCCGAAGTATGATGTGTCCGGTTCGCTGAGCCCCTTTGGCCGGGAACCGAGTATAATGGTGTTATGATGTGTCCGGTACGCCGCGCCCCTTTTGGCCGGGTACCGTGGTTATATGATTTGATATGTGACGGGGATGCAGGAGATTTGAAAACTTTCGAAGTATGATGTGTTGTGGCGCCCAAGGCAGGAGGGGCGACCACGTTCCGTCCGTCGGGTCCCACTGGGGGCCGCATAGGATATATGATATGCTATTCTGTTTGATCTGATGATATGATAATTTGATATTGTGGAAATCTGACAATATAACGAGTTTGCTCTGATGATGCGACGATGGTAAGGTGACGATATGATGCTACGATAATCTGATGATATGATAATTTGATGGCGTTATGTGTGACATGTATATGTAAGACGTAAATATTTTCCGAAAGGAAGGAAAATTAAGCTAAGCCTTCTGACGTTCTGATTACTAAATCTATTTTCTGTACTTCGCTTATGGTTTCCGAAATAATATGATTATGATATGTTTTGCTCACCGGTGTGTGTATGTCCAGGATAAGTGCTGCTCAGGCAAGTTATGACTCTCCAGTTCCTATATCTGTTTTCTGTGGTTCTTCATTCCCGTTATGATTCTGTTATTGGATTTCTTGCTTTACATACTCAGTACATCTTCCGTACTGACCCCCTTTCTTCGGGGGCTGCGTTTCATGCCGCGCAGGTACACCCAGGTGAGCTAAGGATATTAGCAAAAGATGATTCAGCGGATTGGCGAGCTCCACTTGCTCCGGAGCGCTGCCGAGTCAGAGTTTGTTCGTGTTATGATATCCGAGTCGTGTTAGAGACTTTGCAGACAGGGTCGTGTGTATAAGATGTCCGTTGTG
Source organism: Lycium ferocissimum (assembly GCF_029784015.1). Classification (NCBI taxonomy): domain Eukaryota; kingdom Viridiplantae; phylum Streptophyta; class Magnoliopsida; order Solanales; family Solanaceae; genus Lycium; species Lycium ferocissimum. The sequence continues at coordinate 21,767 of NW_026727148.1, read as the reverse complement.
AGCGGCTCCATAAGCCGTAGTATCGTTATATGTAGATTTACAGATTCTGTACGGTTACAGGTTATGTGTAATTTGAAAAAGATATAAAGTATGTTTGTTCTTTTGAAAACTTGTATTATGTATTTATGATTTGGTCGAGGGCCCAGTATGAATACGAGTGTTACGATAGTCTGAGGGTTCGCTCGGCCCTAGATAAGGGTCGGGTGCCCATCACACCCTATCGGAAATTGGGGTGTGACAAAGTGGTATCAGAGCAGGTCTGTCCTAGGGGTTGTCTGCAAAGTCGTGTCCGGTAGAGTCCTGTTTATGGTGTGAAGCGCGCCACATTTATAAACAGGAGGCTACGGGGCATCTAGGATGGTTACTCTTCTTTGGCATCTTAGATCGTGCTGTAGAGCCAAGTTGTAGGAAATTCCCGACATTGACCTTTGATTTCGGTAGAGGACTGATGTTGACAGGTGAAAGCGACCAGCGGTATGGACGGTTACGAAGCACGCAAGTAAGTGAAGATACGAAAGATATATGCTAAGTAAGGTATTGTCATACAATTGAAAGGCAAGGTTGAAAACTGAAAAGGAAGGTAAGCAAGAAAATGTGACACGTGAAGTCATGTTGAGCATACGAGGTAAATTTAATATTTTCAGCCTTTTATGAATACTGAGAGCCCTGTGTGGCTATGCTACGATACAGTACGATGTGATATATATGTATGATGATGGCCCTGTGAGGCACTGTTGGTATTTCCTGCGTGCAGGTTTTGGGATAGTAAGAAATATAGAGGAAACTCTGCCGAAATTTTTCTAGAAAGTACGGCTGCCCTCTAGGAATAAGTTAACGGTGGAACGAGTGGTGATATAGTAAATAAGATGTCGGTGGAAATATGGTAGTAAGGAAATTTGGAGGGACTTGTGCTACTAGGCGATGACTTTGAAAGGACTGGTAGATCTGGATAAAGTGATATGATTAAGACAAAGATACGGAGGAAAAAGAATTGTGACGAATGGGGATGTGTTAATAAGACGGTTGCCCGGACGTGTCGTGGGGGCGTTTTGGGAATATGACAAAATTCCGACGTACTCAATATTATGTGTAGAAGGTCGTGCGGTGAAAAAGACGCAGTCAGGAAAGCATTAAAGCGTCGTATTCCATCAAAGTTCCAAAGTTAAGCGTGCTGGCGTGAGAGCAAATCCAGGATGGGTGACCCCCCTGGGAAGTTTTCTGAAAATCCTACCATTTCAGACGTAAGGAGCGAATAAGAAACTGGAGTAGTCTAAGAGAGATTAGAGTATGTGGAGCGGCAGGATTGTGAGAGACTAGGTTGTAGAAAGACAAGAAACAAGGCAGAATGAATGCTAGGAAATGACTGGGATGATACGGATAAAATGTGAACGAACAGAGTACGTTTTGAAAATGAGAAAAGGACTGTGTAAGAGTAGTGTGTTCTGAACGAGACAGAGGTAGCGTAAGAATTCTCGTGTGCAGAAAAAGAAACCGGCATGAATGGATGATGGCATAGGCATACCCCTAAAGGGGGGAAGCGGGTAAGAGAAATGCAAGAATATGACAAGAGAATGGTACTGGATGGCCTAAGAGATGGTATGAAGGACGGCAATAGCTATAAAAAGGGAGCTCCCCCAAGGTGCTTATGAGACCCCGTACAACTAAGTGAACATTCGAGGACGAATGTTCTAAAGGGGAAGAATGTTATATCCCGCAATTCGCACGTCGGAATATTTTTAAGTTGGTTGCGAAGAGTCATGGACAAGGTTATCTCTCGACTTTGTTTTACGACAAATGGTTAATGATTTGGTTAGAAGGAAGCATTAAGGAAAATTCGGGACAAAAAAATGCATTATGGAAAGATTTAAAAATTTCATGCAATGAGAGTGAGGTGGGCCATAGCCACATGGAAGCTTGATATGTGAATATGGAATTAGATGACATGTTGGTCATATGAGTCATCTTTTATTATTTGAAGAAAACTCTAGAGATTTGAAGAAAATTGGAGGGAAAAAGAAAGAAAAAAAAAGAAGAGAAAGTGAGGCACATGGCCGGCCATGTGCTTGGCCATGTGCATGGTCATGTGCCACACTAAATATATATATGTGTGGGTGATGGCCAAGATCAACATGTTTCATCATTTGGAGTTCTAGAGAGATCAAGAAAAAGAAAGAAAAGAGAGAAAGGAGAGAAACGGCCATGGCAGCCAAAAATCTGCCCCCTAAAGTTGATCATGGAAAAATTATTTCTTCTTGTTTTCTTACTAATTAGAAGGTCCTTGTCAACATAAGCTAATTGTTGGAGCAAGCAAGGCGTTCGTTTGCATGATTCATTGTTCTAGCCGAGGGAAACTAGGTGGGAGAAAGGTATGGATCAATTTTATTTTTCATGTCCTAGGGATGATTTATACATGTTGTAATATGTGTAAATGGATGAGAATCATGAAACTTGGATGTGTTGAAGGGTAGCCGTGTGTATGTGTTGGTGTAGGTACGACGAACAAATTTTAATTAGTGTTTGGTTTATATTTTTGTGGACGTTTTGAACATGTCGTAATGTGTTGAAATGGATGAAAAGCATGAAGTTGTGTGTGTTGAAGGGCTGGCCGAATGGTGGCTGATTGTGTGGAAGAGATGGACTAGTTGTATTTGATATGATTTGGTTGTTGAATTGTGAATTCTACAATGTGAAATGAAGGTTTAATGACTTATGGTGATGTTGCAATTGTTGTGGGCTGTTTTGAAAGTTAATATGGTTCTAATATGTTCTCTTATATTTATGAAGCTAGTGTGGAAATGTATGGAATTGTTGGTGTAGTATGAGAATTGGAAAGAAAGAAACGCATTATTGTCGTATTCATTAAGTTGGAAGATTTCGGGTTGCATAATATATTGTTGAATTGTCTTGAAATATTGTGCGAATTGCTTAGAATGCGTTATGAATTGATTATGGATGTTGTCTTTATGATTATTGGTTTGGTTGTTGTTGAAAAATTGGCCGAGTTAAATTCTCGGGGTTGATGGATTTATAGAGGAGGTGCTTTAGAAATTTCCGTAGAAAAAGTAATGGTTTGGAATTGGAATCTTCAATGCTTATGGTTAATGTCGGACATCTTATGATATTATTGTAGAACGTGAGAAGCCGAGACGTAAGGTTGGACTAGCTCGGAGGGCGGCCAAGGTATGTAAAGCTCACCTTTCTTTCTTTGGCATGTCTTAGTATGAATAGGTCATGATACGCTCCCCGAGATAGCTCTACTCCTACGATCCGAGCATGTCCGTGATTCTTATTTGTTTCTTGACCTCCGTATGCCTAATGTAGTCAAATTATGGTTTCTATGCCTTTGCGTATTGAATAAGAATGTGCTTAAAAGAATATGTTCATAAAAGAGTCATAAGCTACGAACGTCCCTAACTTTTGACTAAGGGCTCGGATCGCTCCGAAACGCTCGTGGGAGGTTCCCTAATGTACAACACCCCCGACATTCATATGCGGGCCCGGGTCGGTTTGGTACTTGCCCGTGGGCCCGCAAGATGTTCCGTTGCGTAGTTTTGGTAACTTGTGGATATAACTTAATATGGCTAATAACTTAACTTCCGAATATGATACTCACTTATCGGTTAAGTTTAGAATAAAGATTTATATATATATATATATATATATATATATATATATATATATATATATATATATATATATATATATATGTTTCTGATACGTGATTGTGATGCCTAAAAGTTTTATTTGATATGTTTCCGAATAATATCCGCAAGAGAGTTGATATGATTAATGCTATCGGATTGTGAAAGATAAATTGTCTGACTATTCCGTTAAGTACGTATGAATGTCCGAATGGCATATAGATCCCACGATTACGCTCGTGCATATGTTTGTTATTTCCTTCGCGAGTCCGGGCCGGTATTATCGTGCGCACAATGCGAAGTATGATGAGCTTCCGAAGTATGATGTGTCCGGTTCGTCGAGCCCCTTTGGCGGAACCGAGTATAATGGTGTTATGATGTGTCCGGTACGCGCGCCCCTTTTGGCCGGGTACCGTGGTTATATGATTTGATATGTGACGGGGATGCAGGAGATTTGAAAACTTTCGAAGTATGATGTGTTGTGGCGCCCAAGGCAGGAGGGGCGACCACGTTCCGTCCGACGGGTCCCACTGGGGGCCGCATAGGATATATGATATGCTATTCTGTTTGATCTGATGATATGATGATTTGATATTGTGGAAATCTGACAATATAACGAGTTTGCTCTGATGATGCGACAGTCTGGTAAGGTGACGATATGATGCTACGATAATCTGATGATATGATAATTTGATGGCGTTATGTGTGACATGTATATGTAAGACGTAAATATTTTCCGAAAGGAAGGAAAATTAAGCTAAGCCTTCTGACGTTCTGATTACTAAATCTATTTTCTGTACTTCGCTTATGGTTTCCGAAATAATATGATTATGATATGTTTTGCTCACCGGTGTGTGTATGTCCAGGATAAGTGCTGCTCAGGCAAGTTATGACTCTCCAGTTCCTATATCTGTTTTCTGTGGTTCTTCATTCCCGTTATGATTCTGTTATTGGATTTCTTGCTTTACATACTCAGTACATCTTCCCGTACTGACCCCCTTTCTTCGGGGGCTGCGTTTCATGCCGCGCAGGTACACCCAGGTGAGCTAAGGATATTAGCAAAAGATGATTCAGCGGATTGGCGAGCTCCACTTGCTCCGGAGCGCTGCCCGTCGAGTTTGTTCGTGTTATGATATCCGAGTCGTGTTAGAGACTTTGCGAGACGGGGTCGTGTGTATAAGATGTCCGTTGTGAGCGGCTCCATAAGCCGTAGTATCGTTATATGTAGATTTACGGATTACGTACGGATACGAGTTATGTGTAATTTGAAAAAGATATAAAGTATGTTTGTTCTTTTGAAAACTTGTATTATGTATTTATGATTTGGTCGAGGGCCCAGTATGAATACGAGTGTTACGATAGTCTGAGGGTTCGCTCGGCCCTAGATAAGGGTCGGGTGCCCATCACACCCTATCGGAAATTGGGGTGTGACAGCAGCTCCCCAGGTCAGACCCGAAATTGATTATTTTATAAGTATATGAGCTTCCCAGAATTGCCTATGTGTGTATGATTTTTGTAAAGTATTATCCGGTGACAGTAAGGGCGACTGAGATGTCCCCGCCATAAGTACAAATCTAGAAACCCCGGGTGGAGGATAATTATGAGTACAAGTGGAAATAGATATTGAGGAGTCCTGAAGGGCAATATGGTAATTGTGTAGTTTGGACCGGGGTGGGACCCGCTACGAAAATTTCTGAAAAATTTATTAAGGCGCCGAACGCCTAAATTACGTGGCAAAGATCGTGTGAGGCAATTGACGCGGTGATATTACCGATAACGCATCGAAATGTATGGAAGTTTTGAAGTTAAGCGAGGGCGAGACCGAGCAATCTGGGATGGGTGACCCCCGGGAAGTACGTCAAGAAGTTTTTTTTTTTTTCAAATATGGATATGGAGGCTAAATGAGAATTTGGGGTAACTTAAGTGGAATTTGAGTATGTGGAGTGATTAGAGATCTTAAAAAGGTTACACCGATTAAGACGAACGAGATCGAAGAAGAATGAAAAGCGATGCGGTTCTGAAATCAGAGCAAATTTGAATGGCGATTGGAAATGTTTGTAAGTAGGATGACGAGGAAATTTCCGTAAATTTCTGAAGTATAGTAAAGGTAATTCGACTCTGATTGCGATTCTGTACGCCACATTTCTACGCCCCTGTGTTCGGTGAAACTCTGTTTACTACACCTCAGTGCTTCGGGATCTGATTACGTTTCTGTTTAATATATCTCTATGCGTCCGATTCCGATCATAATTTTGTCCGATATACTTCAGTACGTACGATTACGATTTCAAATCTCTCGATAAATCTCTGTACATCGACTGCGATACGAATACGTCGATATATTTACGTATGTACGCACGATCGCGGATGCGTCCGACATACGTCCGTACATCCGACCTCGACCGCGAATCGTCTAGTACATGTGTCTATACGTCGACTCGATTTCAAATCGTCCAATAAATTTCTATACGTCGACTCCGATTACGGATCATCGACCTACTTCTATGTGTACGATTCGACTACGGATTTATGTCGACTTTGATTATGGACCCGTTCGATATGCTTCATACGTACGGCTCCGAATTTGAATTCGCTTAAGATAATCGTCGGAATATGATTAAATACTCGTACTTTTGTACTTCTGACTTCGGATATGACTCCGTCTGACGTCCGTTTGATCTTCTGATTCTGGTTAAGATTACGTCGTCCGCCGTATATTCAATTTGAGATGGTATGAACAGCCCTAATGCGGTGATATCGAAGGAAGATGGATGAATTTGGAAAATGAAGGCCTTTACAAGTTCTCCGATTAAGTGCAAATATGTAAACGACAAGAAGACCTTCCCGACCGATTTTGATCTACCATGAGGTTGAATTAACATTCGAGGACGAATGTTTTAAAGGGGGCGAGAATGTTATATCCCGCCTTTTTGCATAATCGAAAAATTCGCAATAATTGTGATTTATGAGAAAGGAGGCCATGTTTGAATTTTTTTCTTAGTAGGTGTGTGGCGGATATGGAAGGTTGAATGCGGAAACAATGGAGAAGGCCTAAGGGCAAGATTGGAATTTTGGAAGTTTGTTTCGGGAAATTTGAAATGAGAATGTTAGTTCATTGGGCCAAATAAATGGAAAGAAAAATTGGGCCCAATACTTAAGGGGTGGCCGGCCATGAAGGCCAAGCCCACAAGATTTTTATGCAAATTTTCCATGTGCCTATCATGTGACAATTATTTATGAGATATATATGCATGAGCCTCTCTAGAATTTTCAAGAAAATCAAAGGAAAAATCAAGAAAAAGAGAAGGGAGCCGTCGGGTTAGGGAGAAAAAAAAAAAAGGAAAAAAATTTCCAATCTCTCTACTTTGATTCAAAAGTTGTAATTCTCTTATACTCTTACTAAGTTCAAGGTGCTCTATAACTTAGTATAATTATTTTGGCAAGAGGACAATTCTAGTGGCAAGTGAAGAACTTCAAGGAAAGGTAAGAATCTTATGCTCTTGTTATGTTATGAGAGGTGTATATATGATGTAGTAAGTGGAAAATGAATGAAAAGCATGAAAATTTTGTGTGTTGGGATTGTATGTATGTTGGCCGTGAGTATGCATATATATTGTATGACTATGATGATTTGAATTCATGTTGGAATCTTGTTGTAGTTATAGTAGAAATTGTATTGGAAGTGGAAGTTAAATGAATTAGTGAGAGTTGGCAAAATTAGTGTATGGCCGTGGCTATGGAAAAGTGTAAAATGGTGATGAATTGCTTTGTTTAATATGTTAGTTGTGTCGTTACGATTCTTATGACATAAATAAAGGTTTAATGAATTGAGACGGCATCGAAAATGGTTGTATGTTGTTATGGGGAATTTGGTGAATTTTATGTGATTTTTGGTATAAGTATGGAAGTAAGGTTTAAATGCGAATTATGGTTATCGTTAATGAGTTTGGAAGGAAAATAATGTAGTTTGGTAGCTTTTGGTCGCATTGTTGAAGTTAGAATGGAAGTTATGATATTATGAAGGAAGTAGTACTATTCATGTTAGAATGCGTTCTAGTTCGATTGTGGTTGTTGTTAAGGATGTTGTTTGGTTGTTGTTGTTGATATTTTGAGCCGAGTTGAATCTCGGGGGTGTCACATTATAGGGGAGGAGTCTTTGCCGAATTTCGGTGGCAAGTACTTAACCAAAGTTGAAATGTTAACTTGCATGAATAATAGCGGTAAAGATGACCATTTGCGGTTTTGGACGAAACGGGAATTGAGACTTGAGGAGCGTAAGGCACAACCAAGGTATGTAAAGCCTTCCCTATCTTTCTTTGGCATGTTACGAGTGTAACGGGCTTGGAAGCGAGCCTTGATTGCACTTTTGACTCACAATCCAAGATTGAAAATAGCGCCAAATCATTCGAGAAGATTGAACCAATTTCTTCTAAATTGACACAGTAAGTATGCAACTTCCATAAATGGAGTCGAAACACTCTAAGATGGTTATGGACGACTCCCTAAGGTTTATTATCCATAATTTACGTATTTTACTATGGTTGGGTCCGAGGTGGGCCCACAAAACCCTGATACTCCCGGTATGGCTCAAATTGAACTATTTCTGTCCGTTCTTCATGGGTACCTCTCGATTATGTTTCCGTCCGTTAACTAATAAGTATTATGTCTATCTTTCTGAATCTTGACATTATTCTGACTTCGGACACTACGTTCGATATAATCCGCCTACTCGATTTGATCTATTTTCCGAACTATTTCGGTTTTATTAAGTACGTATGTCGGTCTACGTATGCATATGGTTTCTCATTAGTCCGTTCGTGGATGCCTCAATGCTTCCTTCACTTGTGCCGGGCCGGGTTCGTGATTCGTGCACTTCATTGCATTGTTCACCGCGTCCCTCGGATGTGCGGGCCGGGATCTGTCAGTATCGATTATGATGCGATTATGATCGGATTATGTGATATTATGGGGATGGCGGTCGGGATGGCATTTCATCGATTACGTACGTCCACCGCGTCCCGTACTACGAGGGCCGGGTTACGTTATCGCGTCCCTTATTAAAGGGCGGGATCGATTTATGATGTGTATGTACGTATATGCTTATGACTCGCATGCATGATGCGAAACTCGATTTGGATAAAGATACGTAATGTATGTACGCATGTACGATTTGGACCCCGATTCCGTCCGTCACATTTACGCGCGTCGATTCGGATTCGATTCGTCCGTCATACTTCGAGTTATGCTTCTAGTGAGAGCCTGTCGACACCCCTCGTACCTCGGTCCGATTACGTTCGTACGCTACGTAAGTCGACTCGGCTATGGATCCGATTACGTCCGTTACGGTTTTACGTATTCGATTCGATTATGATTATGTATGTTACATTTTCGCTTTACATACTCGGTACACTTTCGTACTGACCCCCTGTTCTACGGGGGTTGTGTTACATGCCCACAGGTACGGACGCACCGCGTGATACGCCACCGGTCTAGGACTTCAGTCTAGCTGTTTTGGAGAGCTCACTTTGATCGGAGCCGATACTTTTGGTATATATCTTCTCGTTGTTCATATGTTACGTATGTATGACTATTTGGGTACGGCGGGGCCACCGTCCCGTCTTCGATTACGTTCGTATGTTAGAGGCACCGTAGACTTGTCCGTGGGTTTGTGGGTTGTCACCGGGTCGAGCGGTACGTATGCTCGAGTTTGCGACTGCGTAATATGATAGCCCTAACGGCTTCTGTACAAGTTTCAGTATGTATATATGCATATGTATGTTTGTGCGAAGTATCGTATATCTGTATGAATTTATGTATGTTTAAATGGAATTAGCCGGTTGGTACGCCTAGTCTGACAGGTAGGTACGTGTGGGTGTCCAGTTAGGACACCAGTCACGGCCCACGGGGCTGGGTCGTGACAAATTACAACATCAATTTGAGTCATCAAGCATTCATTTCCAACATAGAATTCATAGCGACGACGACTAAAACACTAAGCGACATTAATGCGTTCTTTGTCATATTCCATGATCATTTTCGGCCAACACACAACATATATACATATGGATAATTCTCATTCATTTCTTCACACTACAACCATCAACATACTATATAGAACTTAATTCATCACTTCAATACAACACCACACACACACACTTACACGGCTAAATCTCACACACATGGCCTCAACTCCAACACACTTTATTTCATGAATTTCCTTCATTTTAGCATACTACAACATACATACAACCTTTATAACACATAAAACATAATTGATTCTTACCTTTCTTCTTCAACTCCCCAATTTGCCTAGGGTTTGCGATCTACACAACGGGTGATTGGATGACCCGAACAATGCTTCCACGCTACTTAGGGACCTCGAAATAGTGGGTTTGCATCAACAAAATAATTTTAGAAGGACTTGAATGAAAGTTGGTTTTCCTCTCTTTGGCCGAGAGCCTCACTTCTCTTCACTTCTTGTTCTTATTTTTTTTTTTTTTTTTCTAAGTGTGGGAATGATAAGGATGACTAGTTGGTCATCTTTTGTACCAAGGCAAGACTTGTATAAGTGTCTCTTGGCCCACACTATGTGTTGGAGCAATAGAAATTTAACACAAAATGGGTGGGCCAAGTCTTACACTCCACGCCAAAGCATGCAAAAATGCATGATTTTCAAGTTTCACTAATTCCAATTTTGGTCCCAAATTTTCCTAAGTGCTCTATACCAACAAATTCATGCACAACTTATGTCTCAAAATAAAATCGAAGGTCAAAAGTCTCGACTTTGTATCCCGAAATGGTTTGGTCCCTAACTTACCATAGTTAATCCGAGTTGTCTCAATGTACGAAAATACGGGATATAACATCCTCCCCCCCTTTAGAACATTCGTCCTCGAATGTTAAATCAACCTTACAGGTCATACAAACAATTTGGGGGAGTTTCCTTTTTCAATCATCACAATAATTCATTGATCAACAATCTATCAAACAACATAGTCGAGTAAAGAATTCGGATTACCTGTAGGCCCTGAAAATAAATGAGGATACTTCTTCTTCATCTCGTTCCTCGGGTTCCCGGTGTCATCTCTTCACGATTATTGTTTCGCCACAAAGCACTTTTAACGAAGCCACATCTTTATTCCGCAACTTTCTTACCTGACGATCCAATATGGCTATAGGCTGCTCTTTATAAGATAGCTCTTCTGGGACCTGGATATCATCTACAGGAAAGATTCTGGAAGGGTCACCAATACATTTACGAAGTATAGAAACATGAAATACCGGGTGTACCGCTCCCAAATCAGCTGGCAGATCTAACTCGTAGGCAACCTTGCCTATTTTACGAACGATCTGATAAGGCCCAATATATCTCGGACTGAGCTTCCCTTTCTTGCCGAATCTCATAACACCTTTCATAGGTGACACTTTCAGGGAAAACCCAATCGCCATCCGAAACTCCAAAGGTCGACGGCGATTATCTCGCATATGATTTACGTCGACTCGAGCCGCTAACAATCGCTCCCGAATGAGTTTCACCTTATCCACCTTGGACCATATCTGGGCCAATAAACTCAGTCTCCCCAACATCAAACCAACCGATCGGTGACCTACACTTTCTGCCATACAACGCCTCGTATGGTGCCATCTGAATACTGGAGTGGTAGATGTTATTATAAGCAAATTCAACAAATGGCAAATGGTCATCCCAGCTACCTCTGAAATCAATAACACAGGCTCGCAACATATCTTCCAATGTCTGAATAGTGCGCTCGGCCTGTCCGTCGGACTGGGGATGGAATGCGCGTCCGAGACTCACGTATGCGTCCCCAATCCCGCTGAAACGATCTCCGAGAATTGGTCGTGACTGGGGCACCTCTTTCGGAGATAATAGTTATAGGAACTCGTGAAGTCGCACAATCTCCTTAATATATAGTCGGCATAATCCTCAGCTGAGTAAGTAGTCCGGACCGGAAGAAAATGGGCTGATTTCGTCAGCCGATCAACAATAACCCAAATGGAATCATACCTCCGTGGAGTGCGAGGTAAACCTGTAATAAAATCCATATTAATGATCTCCCACTTCCACGATGGTATCTCCATCTCCTGCAATCGCCCACCGTGCTTCTGGTGCTCAATCTTAACCTGCTGGCAATTCGGACACTGAGCGACGAACTCTGCTATATCTCTTTTCATACCATCCCACCAATATAAGCATCTGAGATCGTGGTACATCTTCGTCGACCACAGGTGAACGAGATAACGGGCATAATGTGCCTCGCCCATAACGCCGTCGCCCCGCCACCCGTGTCACGACCCGGCCCCCGTGAGCCGCGGGTGTCCCTAACGGACACCTACACGTACATACCTAACGGAGACTGCATATCATATAACTAATTCCGTTTAGGCACACATAAATTCATACGGATGTGAAGTACGTCGCACGAACATACATATACATATATGCATTCTCTACCCCGTACGTGCGTTAAGGCTTTCATATTAAACGGTGTTTACTCGGATCACGGACATATACTTATTTACCGAGAATCGTGATAACTCACGAACCCACGTACATGTCTACGGGCCTCTGACCCCATTTACGCAGAACGAATCGAGAAGACGGGACGGAGGCCCCGCCGTGCCCAAATAAGCATATGTACAAACGGACAAATAACAAGAGGTATATACCAAAAATATCGACTCCGATCAAAAGGAGCACTCTCCGGCAAGCAACAAACGGTACCCTAAGGCGGTGGCGTATCTCGAGGTGCGTCTGTACTGTGCGGGCATGTAGCGCAGCCCCCGAAGAACAGGGGGTCAGTACGGAAAATGTACCGAGTATGTAAAGCGGAACAGTAACAAGCATAATCGTAATCAAGGACAGAAGTACGGAAGTATAACTGACAGAACCAAAATCAGAATCTGAAATACAAAAGGTATACCCTGTCCGAGACCTCAGGAAAACATGATATCAAAAGATAAGTAATGCATTTCAAATCATGTAACGTCATATAAATATGTATCGTGTCCCGGCCCTTTGATAAGGGACTCGGTAGGTAGAACCATGCATAACAAAATCATGTATCATGTGTGCGATGACGTGTCCCGGCCTCTTTTATTAAGGGACTCGGTAATATGGAATCATACCTGTCAGAATCAAATATCATGCATACATAACATGTCCCGGCCCTCTACTGCAGGTCTCGGTGAATAATAATCATGTGCCATCCTGGCCACCATCTCCGTATCATCATATCATAATCACATACAAATAACGTGTCCCGGCCCGCAATACGAGGGACTCGGTGAATAGTGCAAAGAAGCGCGCACGAAAACATGTCCTGGCCGGGCTCGGTGAAAAGACATATCATAACTTGCACTGAACAAGTAATGCGAAACATATGCATATAAGTCCGGACTCAATAGATAAGTCACACAATTAGTCATAATACGTATCTTTCGGATGCCATAACGGATTATGTCAAATCGAAGTTTTGAGACTATTCGTACATAGCAAATATATCATGGGGCTCACAAAAGATCCAGAATGATCGTCCTTAAGCAAACGGAACAATGCAAATGACATATCATGTCAAGGAAATCGGACGATACTCGTATATGTATATGTATGCCCTTTTTGGGGATGGCACGATTACTTACTTCAAATCATGTTTCTAGAATCGTAACACATGTCAAAACATATCATAGACTCATCATATTCATCGTTCGACAACGGTACAATGGTCGAAAGATTTTCTTAAACATTTGTCACGACCCAGCTCCGTGGGCCGTGACTGGTGCCCTACCTAGGCACCCGAACAGATGTACGAACCGAGTCATCGCATTATCGCATGATCAGAGTTAGCAGACATTGCTTATACCAATAATCAGAAGCAGATTTCACACGAACGCAATCCCAAGCGGTCGCCCGTGCCAAAACATCATATCAGAATTAAAGTTGGCGGAATGTACATCGCCCAGACACACACACGCAAACAAACATACGGGCCGCTCAAGGATGCAAATCGGAGTCATATGCAGACAAACCGAGATCACATACAAACAGACTGGACCCACGATCCACAAATATGACTACAGGCCTCTACAAACATAACAAAACATACGAACATGTGACGGGACAGGGCCCCGCCGTACCCGGATAGTCACAAATGTACAGAATATACAACAGCAAGGAAATATACCAAAAGTATAAGCTCGGATCAAAGGAGCCTCTCAAAACAAGAACAAGAATCCTAAGTGGCGGCGTGTCGCGCGGAGCACACACACGCGCGGCACGAAACGGCCCCCGAAGAACGAGGGGGTCGGTACGAAACAAGTACGAGTATATAAAGCGGAAGGTACGAATCCAAAGCATAAACGTGTCGGGAAATACGAAAACGTATACAAATATAACGGACCCAACCCGTGCGAGATACGGGTTAGACATAATGCAAATAGAAATCATGCATAAGGCTCGGAACGTGGTCACCCCCGACGCCGGTGCCACAACACATCATACTCCGGAAGTTTTCAAATCTCCGTACATCTCCGAACAAATCACAATATCGGACACATCATCAAACATAACCAAGGCCATATCACATCATAACTCCAAAACGGTAACCGGCCCTATGGCGAGGTCACGGAAACCGTAACACATCATACTTCCGAATATCTCATAGGGCGCACGATCACAGAACCGACCCGGGATCCGGTGAACGGAGTCACATAAGGGCACGAGCAGAGTCGTGAGCAAACAATGCAATTCGTAGGTCAAAATAGCTTTTCAAAACTTGATTACTTCATAAGTCAATTCATTAAACGGAATAGTCAAATAATTATTTAGTACGAAAGTTTATTTCACCAAATGATTTCCAAGTGGTACGTATGGTTCCAAACATGGCCTAGCATTTCATAGGGTTCAAGACATTATTTCATAAGGGACAATCTCAAAATCGAAGATTCCTTATCGAAGCTTATTCAAAAAGAGGTTCTAGTAAGACAACTAAGGCATATCGGGGTTAGCGGGCCCACCTCGGGTCAAGTCGAGGTGGCAATCATAATTTATGGACGTTTAGGGTCTATGAGATCATACATAAAGATTCCAAAGTAAACCGGTCGCCTTACATAGGTTTCGAACATTTGGTTGCTTTCTAGCCAAAATAGGGTCATTAGGCTTCAATTGAATTGAATGAATAGTAGCCAACTTATAGATCGGATTTCGAGGAGCAGAATTACTTCCGAGGTTCCGTTCTTGACCTAGTAGGTCTAGGACATGCCAAACAAAGAGTAGGTAAGCTTTACATACCTGGATTGCGTCTCACGCTTGTCAAATTTCAATCCCCGTTTCGTCTAAAAACTGCAAATGGTCATTTTTACCAAATTACTATTCATGAAAGTTAACATTTCAATCTTTGGCTACACTTGGCTACCGAAATTTCGGCAGCATCTCCCCTATAGATACGACACCCCGAGAATTAAACTCGGCCATAATATCAACAACAACAGCCACAACAACATCAGCAATGTCAATAATTAACCAAAAACGCATTTCTAATACAAATAGTCTTTTTCCAACATAAGGCGACAACTTCCATTCTCAAGCTAATATCAACATTTCATACTCATTTACTAACCAAAATCATTCCAACACAATCCGAAAGTATTCCATATCACTACACAAAGTATTTGCAAAGCATACAAAAATTCCGCCGAAACCATAATTCATTCAAGGCTTCCGACTTTCAACATAAACTTCCATAATACACTTTTGTCTTCCAACTTCATCAATGAAAATCCCAATTTGCCTCTTACTACTTTCATTTCCATATTTACATAAATACAATAAACTTGCATAATTTCTTATAACAACATAGCAACCAATTTTTTTTCCATGACAACAAGAACTATTATCCTTTCATTTACTTCATCACATCACACTTAACATACTAACAAACTTAATTCACTTCCATTTCACTCCTTACATCCCACGGCCACATACTATTTTTTTCCAACTTTCACTAGCTCATTCAACTTTCACTTCCAACACAATTTCTACCATAATACAACTAGATTAACGCGTGAATTCAAGTCATCATATACTTGCAACACATACATATACACGGCCAACATGCATATACTTCTAACACACCAAAATTTTCATGCTTTTCATTCCTTTCCACACACTACATCATACCTATACCTTCCATATCATAACAAAAGCATAAAATTCTTACCTTTCTTGAAATTCCAACTTGCCACCAACGTCGCTCTTTCGCCAAACTAATTATACCGCTTTGAAGAGCACCTTGAGCTTGTTAAGAATTCTCAAAGAACAAGATTTTGGTTCAAGATTGAAGAGCTTGGAATTTTTTTTTCTTTTCTCTTCTTTTCTTTCTCTTGGCCGAAACCTCTTCTTTTTTCTCTCTTGATTTTTCTTTTAATTTCTTGAATGTTCCATGCATAATAATCCCTTATATAATTGATCATCACATGTTAGTCACATGATTTAATTAATCATGGACTTGGGCTAATAATTTGGCCATGGCCGGCCACCTTGAAATGTTGGGCCTCACTTTTCTCTTTTTTTTATTGAGCCCAATTGGTTAAAATTCTTATTTTGTAATTCCCGAAACTAATTTCCGAAATTCCAATTTTGCCCTTGGCCTTCCTCCGAATTTCCATACTAATATTTTTCATGCACAACACACACATGCCTTAACTCCAATCAACACGTGGCCCTATTCCTTACAAGCAAAAATTATTCCAAACTTTCCAAATATGCAAAAATGCCGGATGTAACAACATTATATAGAGATAAGTCAATTAAAACCATAGCAAGAGGTCTCGGATTCTGTGGGCCCACCTCAAGTCAAATCAAGGTGGCGGGCATAAGTTATGGGTCATAGACTTTATAAAATCGTTTAAAAGCGTTTGGGACAATCCAGGTCCATTTGGGAAGGTTTCGTACATATGAGTCATTTTGATGACAATTTGCAAAGAAACAGGTTCAGTCTTACTGAACGTTTTGACGCTATTTTCAATCTTAGATTATGAGACGCAGAAGTGCAATCAAGGCTCACTTTCAAGCCCACTACACTCAGAACATGCCAAAGAAGGATAGGGAAGGCTTTACATACCTTCGTTATGCCTTACGCTCGTCCAACCTTAATTCCCGTTTCACCAAAATGTGCAAATGGTCATCTTTACCGCTTACTATTCATGCAAGTTAACATTTCAACTTTGGTTAAGTATTTGGCTACCGAAATTTCGGCAAAGACTTCCCCTATAAACTTGACACCCCCGAGATTCAACTCGGCTCAAAACGACCAACAACAAACAACAACATCAAGAACATCAACAACCACAACCTAATACAATATAACCTATTTAGTCATTTTTTCCAACATAATGTTATAGCCCTCATTCCAACTTCGCGTTTCCAACCCAAATCCAATATTTTCACATTCATTATTCATCAAGATCGTTACAATACCATTCGGAAACATATCATAACATTTCTACGATATATACACAAGATATACAAATTATGCCAATTTTCCACCAAAGCCATAACTTATTCAATTCTCCTAATCTTTAACATACAAGTTCATAACACATTTCCATCTTCCAAATTCATCAACATTAATCATAACTTGCACCTTAAGCACTTCATTTTCATAATTTCATACAATCATACTAAAATGACATAAACTTCCACCTTCTATTTCCGTGCAAACTTACATTATTTTTCTTACACTTACATTGCAAGGGTCACAACTACGCAACTAACACATTAAACAACATAATTCATCACCATCCCAATTTATCCATGGCTCACGGCCAACTTCCATATTTTTCAATTCAACACAATTCATTCTACTTTCATCTTCAATATGAATTACACCCTACCCACAACTAAATTGCAACATAAGATTCAACTCATATTATCTATACAATGACACACACACACGGCCACTTACATGCATGCACACTTAACTTCCATATTTTCATAGTTTCCACTCATTTCTACATACTACAACATCAACCAATCATCATAACATAATAAAAAGAGATTAATCCTTACCTTTTCCTCAAGTCTTCCACTTGTCATAAAGATGGTTTCTTGTCAAACTAATTATACCAACTTGACGAGCGCCTTGCACTTGTTAGGAATTCAAGAAGAACAAGAATTTTGAATGGAGCAACAAGCTTGGAAAATTTTTCTTTCTTTTCTTTTCTTTCTTTCTCTAGCCGTGCTCTTCTTTTTTTTGTGTTCTTGATTTCACTCAATTTTCCTTGAAGTTTCTCAAGAGTCATCCACTTTATATAATTAGTCACATGACTAATTAATGGACTTGGGCCAAAGGCCATGTTGGCCGGTTGGGCTCTTGGATTTGGGCCTCACTTTCTTATTATTTTGTGAGCCCAAATTGTTGGCTAAATTTTCTAATTCATGAAGCAATATTTTTCCAAAATTCCAACTTTGCTCTTGGCCTCCTTTCGTATTTCCACATCAATATTTTCCTGAATAACATATGCATATTGGCTAGAATTAAAATATGGCCTCATTTCTCACAAGCCAACAATTATTTCTCATTTTCCGAACGTACAAAAATGCCGGATATAACATCCTCCCTGTTATATCCGGCATTTTTGCACATTTGGAAAGTTGGAATAATTTTTGCTTGTAAGAAATAAGGCCATATTTTGATTTTTTTAGCATGCGTGAGCCGGTTATGGAAGCTTGAATGCGAAAACACCGGAGAAGGCCTAAGGGCAAAATTTTGGAAATTTATTTATGGGAATTTGTAAAGTACGATTCCTAGCCAATTGGGCTCAAAAAAAAAAAGAAGAGAAAAATGAGGCCCAATTTGGTGGAGTGGCCGGCCATACATGGCCAAGGCCCATGGGTTTTAATCATTTTTTTTCCATGTGGCTATTAATTATAAAAAGGGATAAGAGCCTTAGAAGTTTCATGAAATTGAAAAGAGAAAAATCAAGAAAAAGAAAAAGAAGAGCTCACGGCTCCAAGAGAGAAAGAAAAAAAAAAAAAAAAAAAAGAGAAAATTTCCTAGCCTTCAATCTTGACTCAAAAATCTTGTTCTTCGCGAATTCTTAACGAGCTCAAGACGCTCTTCGACGTAGTATAATTGGTTTGGAGAAAGAACTCCGTTTGCGGAAAGTTGGAAATTCAAGAAAAAGGTAAGGATTTCTTGTTTCTTTTATGTTATAGAAGATTTATGGATGTTAGAATGAATGAAGTTGGATGGAAATCATGAAAATTATGGTGTGTGCATGCATGGCCGTGTGGTGTGTGTGTGTGTTGTGGCGCGGAGCCATGTGATGTAAGGAAGAGATGAATTTGATTTTACTTGGCTTGTTAATTGTGTTGTTGTGACCTTTGTGACGTAAATAAAGGCTTGGCGACTCAAGTTGGCGTAGAAATGGCATGTATGTCGTTATGGGAAATTATATGATTTTATATGGTTTTTATATAATGATGGAAGTGATGGTCTAAGGTGCAAATTATGATTGTTGTTAATGAAGTTGGAAGACAAAAAGGTGTTATGGAAATTTATGTGGAAAATTAGAAGTTTTGGATAACTTATGGTTTGATAGAAATCTTGTATGTTTGGTAGGATTATGTGAAATGTTTTGAATTGTATTGAATGGCCTCAAGTTAGTGAATAAATATGAAAACGTCGATATTGGATGAGAAGTACGAAGTTAGAATGGAAGTCGATGTATTATATAGAAAGAAAGACTATTTGTGTTCATATGTGCTTTGTAGCGATTATTGATGTTGTTGATGTTGTTGTTGGGTTGGTTGTTGTTATTACGGCGAGTTGAATCTCGGGGATGCTATATTTATAGGGGAAATGCTGCCGAAATTTCGGTAGTCAAGTATGAACTCATTATTGAAATGCTAATACTCATGAATAGTAAGCTGGTAAAGGTGACCATTTGCGGACTGACAGGGGAATTGAGCTCAAGCGAGCATAAGGCACCCGTGAGGTATGTGAAGCTATCCTCTCCTTCTTTTGGCATGTCCTAGGTATCTTTAGGCTTGAATTTGAGCCTCGGGGGTTATTCTGTTCATCGAAATCCAATTCTGAAATGGAGCACTATTCATTCAGTGCGATTGAACTAGAATCCTTATATTTTGTTGGAAAGATGCTCAAACGTCCGTAACTTGCATGTAATCGAATTGCCTTGAAACTTCCATAAATGACCCCATTAAGTGATATTTATAAAACTTTACAAAACCACTCACGAAGGAGTGTGATATTTTATAAAACTTTTCAAAACCATTCCGAAGGGTGATATTTTATAAAACTTTTCAAAACCACTCCGAAGAGAGTGCGATATCTTATTATTCGGATTTTCCAAAACCATCCGAAGGGTGTGAGATTTTATTATTACTACTATTATTACTATGCCCGAAGGGGCTAGGGATTAGTATTATGTCGCGAGTGGCATGCCCGATGGGGCCGGGGTAGCCGTATGCCGGCGAGTGATATGCCCGGCGCTAGGATTATGTCGGGGCATGTCCGACGGGGCCGGGATAGACGTATGTTGGACCGACATGCCCGAAGGGGAGCCATTATTTTATTCCGGGACCGGCATGTCCGAAGGGGGGATAGACGTATGTCGGAACCGGCACACCCGAAGGGATTACTAGTACTACTATTATTGATATTGCAATTGTTATTACTATTATTGTTATTATTATTAGGCCGGAAGCGGCCGTCCGAAGGGGACTATTTTATTTAAACATTTAGTTCATGTAAATTAATCTAAACTTGCTTTTCACATTGTATTTTTCGATGTAATCTAAACTTGCTTCTTGTTGAACTCTCCTATTTCTTGCTTCGGTGCTTTACATATTCGGTACATATTCCGTACCGACCCCCCCTTCGGGGTCGCGTTTCATGCCCGCGAGTTCGGGGATCGCGACCGGGGGACCCGAACTTCTTAGAGGGAGATAGCATCGGGAGTCGGACGACTCCATTTGCTCGGAGGCTCCGTCCTCGTTTTGGTATAGCTTTATATATTGTACGAGGTTATACTCTATAGAAGTACGAACAGCGTGGGAGTCATAGTTACTTGTTTGGCCTTGTCGTATATTTTGTTGTACCGAAATGGCGAGGCCTTTTGGCTCGCCTTGTTTTATGTTGTATGTATCTATATATCATGTTTGAGATGCCTCGAGCTACGCGTCGATTTTGGTATTCCATTTACAACTTTCAATTCTTGTTTTAAAAAAAAAAAATTGAGTTGACGTTTAAGGGTTCGCTGACTCGATGAGAGTCGGGTGCCGTCACACCCCGACGAAGGTTGGGGTGTGACACTCCCCCCGCTTTAGAACATTCGTCCTCGAATGTTAAATCAACCTCATGGTAAGCCCGGGTAGGTCGGGGAGGTCCTCTCGTCAAGCACATACTAGCTCGGACCAAAGCACTTGAAAAGGGAGCCTTCTTTTTCCAACTCCCTCTATCATCCCCCGATATCACCATATAAGGGCTGTTCATACTATCTTAAGTCGGACATACGGCGAATAGAACCTTGATCGACCAAGACCACGCATGGGTGTTAGGCGAGTCATCCCGGAATCAAAAAGCACGAAAATACGGCGGACGGAATCATAGTCCGATGTTATCTTAAGCAAATTCGGGGAATCGGGCCGGCGTACGGAAACATGCCAGAGTCGGAGTCAGACATATCGAACCATGGGACAATTCCGTAGTCAGAGTCAGACGCATAGAAGTAGGTCAAACAAATCTGTAATCGAGGTCAGACGTACAGAGATTTATCGGACAGATTTGAGATCAGAGTCGGACATATAGAGGTACATCGGACAGAGACGTGATCAGATTCAGAAGCACAAGGGTATAGTAGATAAAACTTCATCGAAAACAAAGCGCGGGTACATGACATACAGAATCGCAAACGGAGTCAGACTACCTTTATTAATACTTTACTCTTACTAGCACCCAGGAAAGAAAATCATACAACATAATGAGATATAGATCAATCAATGCACGTACTTTTCGAGGGAAAAAGGGTTTAAAAGTATACTTTGGGGGTTCCTCGGTGACGGCTCCCCGGGGCTGGCCCGGGCAA
>NW_026727147.1:0-35229 GCF_029784015.1 Lycium ferocissimum | reverse complement strand
AAAATTAAGTTTAATAGAAAACCCCAAAAAAATCCATCAACACTCAACATCGAAAACAATTTTGACCTTTATTCCACAAAATTACAAACACATGGAATCAAGTGTAATTTTTTACCATTGACAATAGCCCCATATACATGTCGATAACCATATTTCTAGCCCTTCAATATAAACAATTATCTACAAATATCATACCATAATTATGACAACACTAATCAAACTCAACCCAATTAAAACAACTCCAAATCTGCCCACTTTTAATGTCAACTTTAATCCAACAAATTTTTCTTACTTCCAACTTCACATAATACAACTTAATAGATCCATTACAACATCATTAACTCGTCTTATAACAAAAAATCAAAATCTTACCTCAATTTGGCTAGAAGTTGTGAAATGAACTAATACTTGTTCTTGTTGCTCCAAATGACTACTCCACGTTATTATAGCCTCCCTAACTAGTTGAATACTTGGAAAAATCCGATTTGGATCCATGATTTGAGCTCCAATTTGCTAGCCATGGCCGAATGCCATGGCTTTTGTTTTCTCTCTCTCTCTGCTTATTGTGGAAGATGAAAAATAAGGGTTTGGGCACAGATTTTCACTATATTTTCAGCCCCTAGGAGTGACAAGTGTCCCACTCAAGGCTTGAGCCAATTAAATTTGGCCACATGTCTTGGTGGGGCCCACTTAGTGCACTAGTGACTTGTTTAATGAGTAATTAAATTTAATCCCCCACTTAATAATCTAATCATGGTAAATTAATCCCAACTTTCCATTAACATTTCCATACCAAATAAAATTGCAAGCAAATTCGTGCACTTACTAAAATCGAAAGAGGATTAAAATCCTTGTCTCATATCCAACAATAATCTTGTCATTGGACTTATGTTGATTTACTTACGAATAATCCGTGGTATAAAAATACGGGGTCTAACAATAAATAATTAAGTTGCCTTCCAAAATCCGATGACCAAATATATTTACTAACATCGAAAAGTGCAGAAACAAGTTTCAGGTTTATCGGAATTAGTATACAATAGTTACAATCTTCTGAAATCGTTCTTATGTGTCAAAATGTATTATCAAACGCAATGAAGTAGTTAAAATAACCATTTTATAGTAATCGGAGCGATAGTCAAAAGTTCTCTTTCCAAAATCACACAAATATACCAAACAGAGCGACATAGGGAGATCACGGAATGTGTGGGCCCCACCTCGGTCAAATTGAGGCGGCGTATCCCAAACTATGATCGTTAGGTCTTGCGAGGTCATATATATAAGATTCTAGGCCTTCCAATATCATTTGGGCAAACTACGGATGTTTAAGCACTTATTTCAACAAAACAAGACATTTTCAATTCAATTCTACTGAATGAAAAAGGGGTAAATTTGGACGTAGATTCCAAAGAGTAGAGTCGTCCCCGAGACCTGAATTCAAACCTGTTACACCTAGGACATGCCAAGAGAAAGGAAGGGTAAGCCTTACATACCTTATTCGCTCCTCAAGCTTGTCAAAACTCAATTCCCGTTTCCTCCAAAATCTGCAATTGGTCACATTTACCAATTGTCATTTATAAGCTTTAAGGCTAAAATTTGGAAGTAGTGCTTGTTTATGAAAATTCCGACGGCACTTCCCCTATACATATAACATCCCCAGAATCATCTCGGCTTAAAAATATCAACAACAACAACCCAACAACATCAACAATCATCACAAACCGCATTATGGCACAAGTAGTCTCCTTTCCACATAGTTCAATAATTTCCATCCAAACTTCACATTATCAAGCTAACATCAACATTTCTCATATTCATTAACTAACTCAATATTATTCGAATACATTCCGATAACGTTCCAAACAATATTCACAAATTCAAGCATTCCCGCCAATTTCCATATTCTATCCAAAGCTTCCACAAATGCAACAACGCTTCCAAATCACATTGTTTTCCTTCTAACCTCCCTAACAACATAACTAACATTTAGACTCTAATTCCATACTTATATAAAAACCATATAAATTCACATAATTTCTCATAATTACATACAAGCAATTCCAATGCCAATTCAAGTCATTAAACCTTTATTTGCATCACCAAGGTCACAACAACACAACTAACAAACTAATGGAACTTGAATTCATTCCTCCTCCACACCAACATGGCTCACGGCCAAGCATGCTATTCACGCACACACACGCCATGCACACACACACCACACTTCCATAATTCCCATCTACTCTTAATCATTATAACATGCAAACTTATTTCATAACACAAGAAATGGAATTCTTACCTTTTTCTTCAATTTCAACTTTGTCGCAAACGTCGCTCTTTCGCTAAACCAATTATATCACGTCGGAGAGCATCCTAAACTTGACAAGAATTCAACAAGAATAAGATTTTTGGATCAAAGTAGAAGGCTTGGAAATTTTTTTCTGTTTTCTTTTTCTCTTTCTCTCTTGGCCGAATGGCCTTTCTTGTTCTTGCTCTTGATTTTTGTTTTGTGTCTTGAAGTTTCTAATGGATAATAATCCTTATATTAATCTAGCACATGGAAAAATCTCATGGGCTTGGGCCATTACACCTTGGCCGGCCACCCCTCTCTATTGGGCCTTGATTTTCCTTTTTTTTTTTGGCCCAACACTTTGGCTAAATTTTGTAATTTCATGAAACAAATTTCCAAAATTCCGATTTTTGTCCTTAACCTTCCTCGATAATTCCGCACCAATGTTTCCATAGCCGACATATTGATACTAGAAGAATCCAAATATGGCCTTATTTCTTACAAGCGACGATTATTCCGAACTTTCCAAATATGCAAAAATGCCGGATATAACAGTAAAGCTTACCCTTTCTTTCTTTTGCAATGTCTTAGATGTAAGTAAGATATGATTGATACGAGCCTTGGGGTAACTCCACCCTTAAGTTCCGAGCATGTCTACGATTTTTATTCACTTCTTGATATCGACCTTGCGTAATATGGTCGAGCCATTGCTCTCGAGTCTTTTGTATGATTGGATAGTACATGTTGCATAAAGAGTTCATTTTTCTAAAGGGTTCTATGTTGAATAATGTCCGTAACTTTCATGAACGGGCTCGGATTGCTTTGATATGTTCGTAAGTGTTCTCTAATGCATAATGCCGTAACTTTCATGGGCGGGCTCGGATTGGTTTGATACATGTCTATGATCTCTAAGATTCTCTTTAACGTAGTCCTAATGGCAATTAGAACGGATTTAATATGACTATCGTTTTAATGCTCGAGCGTAATTACTTACTTATCTATTGAGTCTGAAATGATGATTTTATATGCATATGGTTTCTCACTACTCTGTTCGTGCTAGGCGTTATTACTTCTTTCACGTCCCCGTGCGTCCGGGCTAGGGCATGTATTCGTGCACACTCCTTGCATTGGTATTCACCGCGTCCCTCACTAGAGGGCCGGTGTTATATCCGTATTTCGTACATCGGGACAATCCGAGTTAACCATGATAAGTTAAGGACAAGACTATTCGGGAGGCGAAGTAGAGACTTTTAACTACGACTTTGTTTTAAGACATAAGTTGCTTATGATTTTAATGGCATGGAATATTAAGGAAAAATTTGGGGTTAAAATTGAATATTGGAAAGTTAAAATCCATGAAATAAAAATGGCCAAGTGGCTGACCACATGGGTTTGGGCCATGGGCCACATGGATGTTTTATATATGTGATTAGAAGATGACTAATTAAATCATCTTCATCATTCTCACCCTTAGAAAATTCAAGAAACTTGGAGAGAAAAGAAAGAAGGCTATTCGGCCATGGTGATCAAAAAAATTGAAGCCCAAAAATAGTGATCAAAAAAAATATTTTCTTCTAGTATTACAACCAATTGGAAGGTTCTTATTAACGTGCTTAAAAATTGTCAATCATGTTGTTGCTTCATAATTTAAACTCACGTTGACGGATTATATTTCGTATTTTTGTACGCGGATTATTCGCAAAGGGCGAGGTGGGGCCCACACATTGAGATTTTTTTGGGACATGCGACAATTTATATAATCACATATGTGAAGTTAAACATAACTCAAGAAGGACCCTTGAGCCAAATCAAGTGGAAGTCCTCCAAACAAATATTTTTAAGTAACGTTTTTCGGGTGATCGACTTCGAGGGCGAAACGGTATTATAAGTTTGGAATTTGGAAAAACACCAAAAGGTAGAAGTTGTATATAATTGAATTATCTTTCCAACCATAGGTCGTGGGCCAACAGGTGACATTGGGATAAGGAGATATGGACGTTTTAAGACGGAAAGGTCAGTGGGCTAGGCCCAAACCGGGCCCAATCGGGTTAGGCCCATGACCCATGCCTATTTAAGTGAAATTTCAGCCCTTTCCTCTCATTTTTCAGACGAAGAACACCAGAAAATTCTGGAAAGAGAGAGAGAGAGAGCCTTGGAGAGAAGAAAAACCAATTTTGACCGAATTCGAGCCCGAGATTCGAAGCCATGAAGAGAAAAGTGTTGTACGCTGCGTTGTCTTCAATTTGAGCTAAAAATCAACCAAGGAGAAGAGTAATAACGTGGGGGCTGCATGCTTAAGGTATGAATACGGTTCCTTTTCATTGTTAACGAGTTTATTTAGAATTTTAACGGATTAGCATGGAGGAATAGCGATAAATTCGTTTGTTGGTGTTGTGAATTATGGAAGGAGATTTGAAGAGAATTTTGGATGAAAATAAATGTATTTAACTTGTAAAATGTGAAGGCGTTATTATTGATGTTGTTCATATGAATTCCTACTCCTTTACGGAAATAAAATTATTAAATAGTTATATCGCAAATTTGGTTGGTTGAGAAATTTAGAAAACGATTATGCGGGCTGTTTTATGGCATACGTCGGTATTGGAAATGATGTTAATACTATTGGTATTGTTGTTGATGTTGTTGGTTCTGAATTGAGAATTCGGGCTAGGCATATAAACGGGAAATCTTTTGCCAAATTTCGTAGAATTAAGTACAGACTGGGATTGAATTCCTAAGTGCACCGTAGCTAATGTTAGTATTTAATGATGTTGTTGTAGATTTTGGGAAGCCGAGACTTAGTTTGGATTAGCTTAGGGAGCGGACAAGGTATGTAAAGCTTACTCCTTCCTTCTTTTGGCATGTCTTAGACGTAAGTAAGGTATAACATGATATGTGCCTTGGGATTAACTCCATTCTTAAGTCCCGAGTATGTTTATGATTCTTATTTGCTTCTTAATGTTGGCATTCTTAATGTAGTAGAATTATGGACCTTACGTCTTTTGTATGATTGGATTTCAAATGTTGTAAAAGAGTTTTGCTCCAAAAGGATTTTTATGTTGAAAAATGTCCGTAACTTTCTTAGACGGAACCGGATTTCTTGGATATGTCCGCAAATCATCCTATAACGTATAATGACTCTAACTTTCATGGGCGGGCCCGGATTGGTTGATGCATATCCGTGGTCCCCGAGATTTTCCTTTGTATAGTCCTAACGACTTGTTTTTTTGAAAGAACTTAATATGATTTCCGTTTTAACTCTCGAGCGCCGACTACTTACTTATCCATTGAGTCTGTAATGATGATGTGTGTGCATATGGTTTCTCACTACTCTTCTCGTGCAAGCCTCAATATGTCTTTCACCGAGTCCCCGGCCGGGTACGTATTCGTGCATACTCCACTGCATTGTTCACCGAGTCCCTCACTAGAGGGCCGGGTATAGTAGATATATATGATGATATGATGATGTGATGACATGATGATGTGATGATGTGGGAACGGCGGCCAGGATGGCATATGATGATTCTATTCACCGAGTCCCTTACTAGAGGGTCGGGTATATATATATATATATATATATATATATATATATATATATATGATGCATATAATGACAAGATGCTATGATGATTACTTCACCGAGTCCCTCACTAGAGGGCCGGGTACGTATATATATATATATGTACATATCTATGATGATTTTACTTACCGCGTCCCTCACTAGAGGGCCGGGAGCACGTTATATCTATGCATATGTACAAGATGATTTTCTAATTATGTTTCTCGGTTTCATAATGAATTTGATATGATATTGACACGCATGATTTATGTTTCAAGGCAAACCTCGCTATGATTTTCCTATACTTCTTATCTCGGTATGATTCGCTTCTTGTGTTTCATGCTTTACATGCTTAGTACATATTAAAATCGACCCCTTTTCTTCGGGGTGCGTTTCATGCCACGCAGTGTATGCGGATGAGTAGAGATGTTCCGAAATTTGGATTAGTGAGCCCCATTTCTTCCCGGAGTGCTGCCGAGTCAGAGTATCTGTGTTGTGATATCTTTGTCACGACCCAACCCCGTAGGCCGTGACTAGTGCCCGAGGTGGGCACCCAAACACAATCGTCAAACCCGAATCACATACAGATAGTTTATACAGACACAAATATCAAACGCTGTCTCAGATTATATCAAACTGTCTCAGACATATCTCAAACACAACCATGTATATATCAAAAGCCGGCAAGGCTATCATATGGCTCAATGGCCCAAAACATGTACAAATGCAAGCCGGCGAGGCTGCCACGGCGAATGGGATCGCCCAGAACAAAACATATACAAACACACCTGTACAGGATAGGCATAACCCACAAACATGTCCACAGACCTCTAAACAGACAAACAGAATCATAGGACGGGACAGGGCCCCGCCGTACCCCTGAACAAATATGTACAAATGCAGCGAACAAATATATACCAAAATGTAAGCTCCGGAATAAGAGGAGCACTCCAAACGGCAGAAGAGGGTGTCCTAAACTGGTGGATCACCGAACTGAGCGTCTGTACCTGCGGGCATGAAACGCAGCCCCCGAAGAAAGGGGGTCAGTACGAAATATGTACTGAGTATGCAAAGCAGAAAATATAGTATACAAATCTGAGTCGTAATCGAAATAGGGATACAGAAAGTAAATGCATTTCCATAATATCAAAATGTTTACTGTCAAAATACAAATCATGCATAAGGCTCAGAAATATGGTCGCCCGCCGTCGATGGCGCCATAACACAAGATAACACCGTAAAGTTTCAAATCTCCGTATCCCCGTCACACATCATATCACAAGCATAACGCCATACACGGCGATAACACCAAATATAAGCGGAACCCAGCCCTCTAGCGAGGTGCTCGGCGAACCATAACACAGCATAACACCGGAGTATAACAAAGTGCGCACGACAACAGAACCGGCCCGGGACTCGGCGAAAGATACAACAGAATGCACGAACGGAGTCGTGAGTAACCATATGCATAAAATCATTATCATAGACTCAAATGCTAAGTAAAATGACCATATTTAGAAATCGGAATAGTAACCAAACCAAATTCTTCAAAAGTCATCAGAATTTCAAAAAGAAGAGTCGCGGGGCCCATGGACGGGTGTTGACCCGAGACGGGCCCGCCTATGAAAATCATACTCATCATACATCATACAATCTCCTACGAGCATATCGAGGCAATCCGAGCCTTTCTGTGAAAGATACGGGCGTTCGTAGTTACGGAACTTTTTAAAAGCCAAACTTTTTATGCAAAAGTTGAAAATCAAATATTCCAAAGACATAAAAGCCAATATTTCATCATATCAACATACGAATTCCAAGAAACGGATAAGAGTCATAAACATGCTCGGATTGCGAGAATCGAATTTCCTCGAGGCTCGTGTCATAGCCTATTTGAAACTAAGGCATGCCAAGAGAAGAAAGGATTGAGCTTTACATACCTCGTACGCACTCAACGCTAGCTCAAACTCAAGATAAATCCAACCTACGTCTCGGGCTGCCCAAGGTCTACAAACAAGTCATAATATGCCAAACATTAGCTAGAGACTTTTGGGGCATTTAATTCCAATTTAGCCCTTAATTCTACAGAAATTTGGGCAACATTTCCCCTGTAAATAGGCCAACCCCGAGAATTTAACTCGGCCAAATCAACAACAACAACAACAACAACCAACCTAGCAACATTAATAGTCAATCCGAAAGGCAATACAACATTAATAACTCTCTTTTTCATCATTCAACAACTTTCAATATATTCAATTCGACGGCTTACCTTCAAGCCAACATCGACGCTTATACATTCAAATACTAACCCGAACCCCTACCAACAATATTCAAAGACATTCTAAGCAAGTCATACAAAATTTCCAACAATCCAACAATTGTTCCAATCTACCCGAAATCAGTCCCCAAACCCGAGAACACAACTATACTCCATCCCTCACTTCTAAATCATGATTTGCACCAACAATTCACATTCTAACAATGTCATACTCATAATTATACAAGTTACATCAAATGCACAATAACCTCCAAATCAGTCCGCAACAATTAAAACATCAATTTGAGTCATTAAACATTCATTTCCAACATAGAATTCATAATGACGACGACTAAAACATTAAGCGATATTAATTCATTTCTTGTCACATAAATGGCCTACATTCGGCCAACACCTCCCACCAACATATATAGATGATTCTCATTCATTACTCCACTCTACAACAATCACAACATGCTACATAAGATCAATTCATCACCTCAACACAACACAACATACACACACCTCACACGGCTAACACACCATGCACACGACTCACTTCCAACATATTATTTTTCATGATATTCATCCATTTTAACATACTACAACATGCATACAACCTTTATAACATATAAAACATGATCAATTCTTACCTTTCTTCTTCAACTCCACAATTTGCCTAGGGTTTGCAATTGACACAACGAATGGTTGGATGACCCGAACAACACTTCCACGTTACTTAGGGACCCCAAATTAGTGGTTTTGCATCAAAGGAATAATTTTGGAATGGCTAGAATTGATCTTGGTTTTTCTCCTCTCTTGGCCGAGAGCCTCACTTTTGTGGTTCTTCCACTTCTTGTTTTATTTTCTAAGTGTTGGATGATGAGAATGACTTAGAAGTCATCTTTTAAGCTCTAAGATGATTCATACATGTGTCTCTTGGCCACACAAGTGTTGGACCAATTAAAATTGTCCACAAATGTGTGGGCCTTCTTCAAGGCCACACGGCCAAGACAATGAAAAAATGCATGATTTTCAAGTTTCACAAATTCCATTTTTGGTCCCAAATTTTCCTAATTGTTCCATACCAACAAATTCATGCACAAGTTATGTCTTAAAACAAAATCGAAGGTCAAGAGTCCCGACTTTGTATCCCGGAATGGTTTTGACCCTAACTTACCATAGTTAATTCCGGATTGTTCCAATGTACAAAAATGCGGGATATAACAATCTTGGGTTATGTTAGAGACTTTGCAGACAGAGTCGAGTGTATGATATGTCAGTTTTGTAAACGACTATGTAAGCCGATGTGTCATTATGCATTTTGTTACGTATTTCATATGTTTACCGATTTTACCGATTTGAGAAAGATGAATAGTATGTTGTTCTTGAAAAACTTTCTTTATGCATTCCTTTCATGATATAAGGGCCCAGTAAGATTATGTGTATCACGAGAATCAGCGGGTTCGCTCGGCCCTAAGTAAGGGTCGGGTGCCCATCATGCCCTATCGAAAATTAGGGTGTGACAAATTGGTATCAGAGCGATTCGTCCTAGGGGTGTACGCAAAGTCATGTCCGATGAGAGTCCTGTTTATGGTGTGAAGCGCGCTCCACATTTATAAACGGGAGGCTACGGGCATCTAGGATGGTTACTCT
Organism: Lycium ferocissimum; assembly: GCF_029784015.1. Lineage (NCBI taxonomy): Eukaryota > Viridiplantae > Streptophyta > Magnoliopsida > Solanales > Solanaceae > Lycium > Lycium ferocissimum. The sequence goes on along the minus strand of NW_026727147.1, from coordinate 25,467 downwards.
TTTTCACATCTTAGATCGTGCCATAGAGCCAAGTCATAGGAAATGAGATTCCTTACCCTGACCTTTAATTTCAGCAGAAGAATGGCATCGACAGAAGAAAGTGATTAGCGATATTGGAAGTTACAAAGCACACAGGTAAGCAAAGGTATGAAAGGTATATGTCGGGTAAGGTATTGAAGTACGATCGAAATGTAAAGTTGAACACTAAAAAGGAAAGTAAACGGAAAGTGTAACGGGTGCGAGTTTGAGTGGGGCATACGAGGTATGTTCATCATTTTTCGTCGTTGTTGATATTGGAAGCCCCGTGAGGCCGTGATATGATATGATATGCATATATGTATGTTGGCCCCGTGAGGCATCATGTTGTATTTCTGCGTGCGTTTTGAGATAGTAAGAAATGTAGAGGAAACTCCTCGAAATTTTCCCGAAATAAAAAGAGAATGAGATATAGGTTTGTAATACGACTTGAAAGGTCGTGCCGATAGTAATGGTGAGATCTGGCTAAGATACGAGTATGGCTGACATCGAAAAAGAAGTTAAGTACTAAATTGAGGATAAGAATAATTAGAAGGTCGATATCGATATGACAAAAGAAATTGGAAAGGGCTTGTGATGCTAAGAGATGATTTAGAAAAGGTGGCAAACCTTGATAGAGAGTTATTTAAGGTACCGACTGGATTGATAAGCAGGGATGAATTATGACGAGCTTATGATTAAAAGAAGTAATAGTATGATTAAGACAAGGGTACGGAGGGAAAGAAGTGTGACGGGTATGAGTGTGTTGATAGGACAGCCTGTGAGATATTAAGGATAAGTTTGACCAGAAACGGTGAGAAGTTAGGAAGTGTTACACTATGGGATCGAATACGAACAGGACATAATAAGGATTGTTACGAAAATGAGTAAAGCCTGGTGATAAAGTGGCCAAAGCTATGATGTGATCTATGTAGCTAGAGTGTAAAGGTAAGTGTGAAACGGAAAAGCGAGCTATAGAACGAATAAGGAAGGCTTATTAAGTTTTGTATGGGAAGTTAGAATAGAGGGCATATGGTCACGGAAATGACGGCGAGTGTAAGAAAAAAGAAAGGGAAATTGGAAGAAGGAAATAAGAAGAAAGCGAGATAACGGTGTAGTAATAGGTCGATACATGTAGCCAAGGATACGAGTACTATAAGTGACGGAATTTGTGAAAGACTCGGTCACGAAAGGATGAGGAACGAGGTAAAAGGAGAGCGAAATCCAAAGGCCGATAACCAAGTATTTATAAGTAACGGCGATCAAGGTGTGTTCATCACCATTGGGAACACCGGAAGTCTAAGACGGAAGATAGTTGTACCCACGGGGTGAAAAGTGAATATTTAGGATTGAAAGAGGGCTAAAATAGTAATTGTGTTATGGGAGCGTTCGGAAATAATCAAGACTTCAATTTACTCGGAAGGATTATGCGATGGAGGTCGTGCGGTGAGGTGGACGCGATCATACTAGTATTAAGGTATCGTATTTCGCCGGAGTTCCAAGGTTAAGCGTCTTTGAAAGAGAGAAAATTCAGGATGGGTGACCCCAAGGAAGTTTACTAAAAATCCTATAAAGTCACCCACAGGAGAGCCAAAATGGGAAGCTAAGTAGTCTAAGGGAACTAGAATATATAGAGTGGGCGGAAACCTTAAGAGGTCGCGCGGTCGAGCGGACTAAATCGGTGAAGAAGAAAAGAAGGTGCGTTACGGTATTCGTAGAATTAGGGTGAGTTTGAATAGCGTTTGGGAATGTTTTGTAAGCAAGATAGTAGTAATTATGTTTATATAGGTATGCATATGATATCCCGTATATGGCTATATCGGCGGATATGTGTATTCCGGCGATCAACGCGAATATGGAAGGCATAAATCGGACAGGGTCACGCAGTTCAAGTGAAAAGAAAAATGAATGGCACAAATGTTACTGGGCAAGTTGATGCTATTTTCGCTATAGGTTAAGCTTGGGAAGTACTAACACAATGATACTTGGAAAAGAAAGAAAGTGTCGCCTAATGAAGATTGGGAAATGTGGACACAGGGCAAAATATAATCAGGCAATAACATAAGTACGCCCCTAAAGGGGGGAAGCGGGTGCGAGAAATGCAAGTGCCAGATAGAGACAATCAACACTACAAAATATTGGATACGGATACTCGGGCTACAGGTAGGATTCCTTGCCGAGACAAGTTAGTAAGATCCAAAAGCTAGAAAAAGGGGTAGAAGCTAGGATGGTAATTGAGATAGTGCTGAGAATGAGTGTACTCTACACAAAAGGTACAAGAATAGTTATGCAACCTACGAATATTTGTATGTTAAGAATGAGATCAAGTGAATATCTAATGAGAAAAGTTTGGATTCGAATAACAATACGGTGATCATATTCTAAGGTGCATTAAGGAAAGATGTAAAGAAGGTTTGAGTTAAACTACGAGATCGAAGTAGTGCGAGGACGAACGAGGCATGGCTATGGTTGAACCAAAGATCTATTCGGTACCGGTTGTAAGAGCAAAGAGATATCCCGTATTTTGAGACAAAGTAAAACATAAGGATTAGCAAAGCCACGCTAAGGTATTTTTGGGCTAACTTGAGCACCTTCGCATATTTTTGTAAAGATTGCAACATAATGTGTAACCGGAAGGTTGCGGGCAAGATCTGACCAAAGGGACGGTAGCAGAGTTCGAATTAAAGATAAAGGAATGATACGAGACAATGTGCACAGGTGATACAAGCCGAGTAAAGGAGGATTATAAGATGATTTAAGCAAGATGGTCAAGCTAGTGTTACTAAAAGAGATTGAATTTATACGTCAAAATTTTTCAAGAATTATATTGGATGATAGTTAAAGCAGGGGACGGCTATTAGCAACTCAGAGACGACAGAAACCATATGACGACAATCGGTGTCGACACTTAGTGTCACACCCTAGTTTTCGATAGGGCATGATGGGCACCCGACCCTTAGTTAGGGCCGAGCGAACCCGCTGACTCTCGTGATACTCATAACCATACTGGGCCCGCAAAATATGACATAAGTACATAATGAAATTTTTTTTTGAAAAACAAACATGCCTTTCATCTTTGTCAAATCAAATAAAACTAGCACCGTATGAAATTCGTAAACATATGAAGTTCATAACATAATGCATAATAATACATCGGCTTACATAGCCGCTTACAAACTCGACATATCATACATTCGACTGTCGCAAAGTCTCTATCATAAGGCAAATGTCATAATGAAAATACTTATACTCGGGCGGCACTCGAAGGAAATGGAGCTCGCCATCCAATACGGAACATCTTGTATCACTAACATCACCCGCTCACTCGTGGGTACTGCGTGGCATGAAACGCGGCCCACGAAGAAAGAAAATCGGTGGGATATGTTTTCTTGAGCATGTAAAGCATGAAATACAGAAACGAGGTCATAACCGAAGTAAGGAATACAGAAAGTGAGCATAATAACCAGAATACCAAAGTGCTTGCATCCGAAATACAAATGGTACATGAAAGGTACGTAAAAACAAATATAATAATCGGAATGCCAAAATGAATGTACTCCGAAATACAAATCATGCATATCAATGTCATGTATCATATCAGTTTGATAATGGGGCCGAGTGACATAAGTAAATGATCATCATATGCTTATCGTAACACATCATAACATCATAACTTATCATACGAGGTGACATTAATCGATGTGGGATTCGCCTAAACCAATGTGGGATTCGCCTAAACCAATGTGGGATTCGCCTAAGTGCCTTTACACTCACCCCCCCCCCCCCCCCCACTTTGGGACTCAGCGTGCCTGCTGAGGTTTGCCCCACCATTGGGTTTGCCCTACCACTGGGTTTGCCCCAGCACTGGGTTTGCCCCACTATTGGGTTTGCCCCACCACCGGCTCTGATACCAACTGATCATACTCCAGAATACATATATATAACATATTGTTATACCTCGCATTTTGTACATTTGGATATTCCGAGTTAATGGCGAAAAGTTAAGAACAAGGTCATTTTTTTCGGTTTTGTTAAGAACACATAAGTTGCAAATTCATTTTTATTGGAATGGAGTGTTAAGGGTAAGATTGGAACAAGGAAAAGTAAGGGCAAACTTGGAATTTGGAATTTATTTCATGAAATAGCCATGAAAAGCCAAAGTGGCCATGTATAGTGGAAAGTGGGCCCCATCCATGGTTGGCCAATATTTTCATGCCATGAAATGACACATGTGTACATTACATATTTGTGGAGCTATATATATATATATATATATATATATATATATATATATATATATATATATATATATATATATATATATGCATGGAATGACTAAGCAAGACTATAATTCATCTTTTGTGACCTTGGAAATTTCTAGAAAATTGGAGAGAAAGAAAAAGAAAAAAAAAGGGAGAGAAAGGGTGCACATGACCGGCCATGTGCACCTAATTATATATATATATATATATATATATAGTGTGTGTGTGTGTGTGTGTGTGTGTGTGTGTGTGTGAGTCATGAAAAAACAAGACCATTTATCATTTTAATTCTAGAGAATTCAAGAGAGATAGAGAGAAAAAAAAAAGAAGGAGAAACACGGCCAAGAGAGGGGCTATTCAACCGAGCCCCATAAGGTTGATGATGAAAGTTGTTTTCTTCAAGCTTTCATACCAATTGGAAGGCCCTCGTTAACGTGGAATAATTGTTGAAGCAAGAAAAACACTCCTCCTTGCAAAATATGTTCTAGCCGAATGGAGAAGGTGGATAGAAAAAGGTGAGTTTTGATCTTCTTTACATGTTTTATAGATGTTTGTACATGTTGTGAAGTGTGGAAATGAATGAAAATCATGAAGATAGGGATGTTGTTGTGTGGCCGTGTATATGTAGTATGGTATGGAAGTGATGAACTAATGTTGTTTAGTGTTTGGTTGGTGTTGTTATGGATGGGTTGTGTGTGTGTTTTAGCATGTGAAAAATGAATGAAACTCATGAAAGTATGTATGTTGAAGCTTGGCCGAAAATGGGCTGATTTGGGTAGACATGAAGGATTAATGTGATGTAGTATCTTGGTCGTCGTCGTTGTGAATTCTATGATGTAAAATGAATGTTTGATGGCTCATGTTGAAGTTGTAGTGTTGCGGGCTGTTTTGGAAAATTTATATGATTTTAATATGGCTTCTTGTCTTGATGAAAATAATGTTGCTAACATATAGAATTGTTGATATAGTTTATGAATTTGAAAGAGAGAAGTGTGTTGTTATTGTTCTAGTTGAGTTGGAAGGTTTCGGATAAGATTGGATATTGGTTTGGACATCTTGAGTTATCTATCGATATTGTTATTATGATTGTTGGTTTGGTTGTTGTGATTTGGCCGAGTTGAATTCTCGGGGTTGTTGGATTTATAGGGGAGATGCTGCCGAAATTTTTGTAGACAAAGTGTGAAATGGGAATTGGATTTTTAAGTGTCATGGCTAATGGATAATGTTTAATGACAGTATTGTAGATCGTGAGAAGTCGGGACGTAAGTTTGGACTAGCTTAAGGAGCGGCTAAGGTATGTTAAGGTTCGTCCCTTTCTTTCAAAGGCATGATTCTTGGATTACGATTTCATAAATGCTTCCATAACTTTATTGTTTCAAAAGTTTTGCTTTCAAAGGAATTTTTTTCCTAAACGAGTCCGAAACTACGAACGACCGTAACTTTCACATATGGTCTCGGATTGCTATGAAACGTTCGTAGAAGTCTCTATAACGAGTAATAATCTTTAACTTTCATAGGCGGGCCCGGATTGGGTTGACGCTTCCGTGGACCCCGCGACTTTCCTTGTTGGTTCTAACGACCTATTCTTGAAAGAATCCGAAATGTCGTATCTTTCCAAATCGGAGGTTTATGACTCCGTAAGCTTTCATGACAACAACGATGGATATGTTTTACAATGACAACGATGATGTCAAAAATGAGAATATTTTCCTACGATGAATATGATGATGATGATTCCATGTTTAAAGGCTTCAAGTCTATGCTTTCAATGACGAGATGAGAATGTTGAGCTATTTCTTGATTTCTCAATTTTATTCATGAATGATGACTATTTCTACAGATTCTAAAGTATACGAATTGATGCCTTATGATCCTGTTTTACGTTTCCTCGTGAAGTTATTCTTCATTGACAGTCTCACCTTATAATAATCGTTCCTTCAAGGTGAGACAAAGCGACCATGATTATTCCATAATACGATCGGAGGTTACCGACCTTACGTCACTCCGATAGATACATGATTTTCTTTGGGCTCTCATGCATGCTACTTATATGATATATGATATATGTATATTATATATATGTATATGGGGAATATGGGAAAGGGCGAGAGCGTTATATACGCGTAACCACCTGATCAGTTGGTATAATATGACATGATACCGTCCCGGACGCGGGATGCCCGGACGCGGGATATGTGGTTATGGATCGGGCCGTACGTTCCTCGGCACTAACTTATATGGATCGGGCCGTACGTTCCTCGGCACTAACTTATATGGATCGGGCCGTACGTTCCTCGGCACTAACTTATATATGTCGGATATATATATGGATCCGCGTTCCGCACTAAGCATGCATGATTCCGCCTAAAAGGCACCCAGATGTACAGGCTACTCTTTTATTACATATATATGGATCGGGCTGCACGTTCCGCAGCAATATAATATATATATATATGGATCGGGCTGCACGTTCCGCAGCACTAAACAGGCAAGGTTCCGCCCAAAATATATATGGGTCTTACTTGATTTGAAAAGGATGAAAAGCAAGTTTGTTTTACGAAAGCTTTCATTATGTGCTCATGTTATGCTAAGGGCCCAATATGATTACGAGTGCCACGAGAGTCGGGGGTTCGCTCGGCCCTAGGTAAGGGTCGGGTGCCCATCACACCCTATCGGATGTGACAAATTGGTATCCAAGCTATTCGTCCTTTGTCGTCTTGTCCTATTGTGAAGCCGGCCACATTTATAAACGAGGCTACGGGGCATCTAGGATGGTTACTCTTCTTTCGCCTCTTAGATCGTGCTATAGAGCCAAGTCATAGGAAATAAGATTCTGGATACTAACCTTTGATTTCGACGAAAAATGGCGTTGATAGACGGAAGCGACTAGCGGTATTGAAAGTTGAAACACGCGTGTAAGTAAAGGTATGAAAGTTATATGTCAAGTATGGTATTGACGTACGATTGAAATGTGAAGTTGAGCATTGAAAAGGAAAGTAAGCGAGAAAGTGTAACATGTGTAGTCGTGATGAGCATATGAGGTAAGTCTAATATTTTTAGCCTTTTATGAATATTCGGCCCGAGTAAGTGGCTATGATACGATATGATATGACATGATATGCCTATATGATGATGGCTCTTTGGTATCTCACGTGCGGAGTTTTGGGATAGTAAAAATACGGAAAACTCTTCCGAAATTTTTTGTAATACGAGAATGAGATATAAGTTTGGGAGATATTTCGAAAAAGTCATGTTAATAGCATGAAAGTTGACTAAAAATTTGTATGACGGCCCTCTAGGAATAAGATTAGCTATGGAATGAGTAGTGACATAGGAAATAAGACGTCGGTGGAAATATGGTAGTAAGAAATGCGCTCGGACTTGTGCTACTAGGCGATGATTTAGAAAGGATTGGCGGGTTTGGATAAAGTGACATGACTAAGATAAGGGTATGAAGGAAAAAGAATTGTGACGAATAGGAACGTATTGATAAGACGAGTTCGTGAGATGTGTTGCGAGGGCATTTCGGGAATATGTTAAAGACCCCGACTTACTCAATATTATGTCTTTGAAGGTCGTGCGGTGAGGTGGACGTGATACGGGCGCTAAAGCATCGTATTTCCTCGAGTTTCAAAGTTAAACGTCTTTGGCTAGGGGCATTTAGGGATGGGTGACCCTTCTTTTTGAAAATTTTATGAAATCTAGACATAAGGAGTAAAAGAGAAGTTGGAGTAACCTAAGGGTAATTAGAGTATGCAGGGTGACCAGAAACCTTAAGAGGACGCGTAAAACGGGCCGGATCAGGTCGGTGAAGAAAAGGAGTTAACGGGAAGAGGAAATAAAAGGAAGCGGGACAACGGTATAGTAATAGGTTAAGACGTGTGTAACGGGGGGACAAGAGTGCTATAAGTGACGGGACAGTGAAAGGCCAAGTTATAGAAAGACGAGGAACAAGGCGGTGAATGCTAGAAAATGGCCGATGATACGGATAAAATGCGAACGAACGAGAATACGTTTTGGAAATGAGAAAAGGATTATGTAAGAGTAGTGTGTTAACGACACGAGAGGTAGCATAAGATTTCTCGTGTGCGAGAAAAAGAGACAGCATGAATGGATAATGGTATAAGCATACCCCAAAGGGGGGAAATATTTTCGAGAAATGCAAGAGTGGGATAAGAACGGTTGATACGATAGTGTGTTTGGTGGACGTACGGGCTACCGATGAGGCCTACCCTCTCCATATAAATTAGTGAGATCGGAAAACCAACAATAAGTGTATAAGAGTTAGGATGGTGTTTGAGGCAGTGTGAGAAGTCTTGCAAAAACCTCGAATGACAGGACACTAGAAAATGGATGTGTATGAAGAAAAAGAGTATGACAAGAGGATGGCATTGGATAGCCTAAGAGATAGTATGAAGGACAGCACTCGCTATAAAAAGGGAGCTCCCCCGAGGTGCTTATGAAACCCCGTAAGACTAGTTGAACATTCGAGGACGAATGTTCATAGGAAGGATGTTATACCTCGCATTTTGTACATTTGGATATTCCGTTAATGGCGGAAAGTTAAGAACAAGGTCTTTTTTTTCGGTTTTGTTAAGAACGCATAAGTTGCAAATTCATTTTTATTGGAATGGAGTGTTAAGGGTAAGATTGGAACAAGGAAAAGTAAGGGCAAACTTGGAATTTGGAATTTATTTCATGAAATAGCCATGAAAAGCCAAAGTGGCCATGTATAGTGGAAAGTGGGCCCCATCCATGGTTGAGATATTTTCATGCCAGATGGCACATGTGTACAGGGATTTGTGGAGCTATATATATATATATATATATATATATATATATATATATAGCATGTCACGACCCAACCCCGTAGTGACTAATGCCCAATGAAAAGACACCCAAACACACCTATCAAACACTATCTCAAACGATACCAAACGCATCCAAGTATCCAACAGAAGCCGACAAGGCTATGTTTCTAATTTAGCAAATTTCCAGAAAAATTTCGGCAGAGTTTCCTTTGTTTTACGGACTATCCAAAATAACCCTGCGCGAAAATACCAACAAAGGCCACGCGGGCCAACAACACAACATATATACAAATGCGGACCGGCCGCGCGGCGGAATGGGATCGCCCAAACACAAATATACAAACACAACCGTACGAAAGTAGGCACGGACAAACATGTCCACGGACCTCTAAGGACGAGACGGAATCATATGACGGGACGTCCCCGCCGTACCCGTTTTGACCAAATATATACAATGCATGAACGAATATATACCCAAAAGTATAAGCTCGGAATGAGAGGAGCACTCAATATGTCCTATGGATCACCAAGCGTCGTGCGCGGGCATGAAACGCGGCCCCGAAGAAAGGGGGTAGGTACGAAATATGTCGAGTATGCAAAGCGAGAAAATGTAATGTACAATACGGGATCAAATCGAAATAGAGGTACGTAAATGCATTTCCAAAATATCAAAATGTTACTTCAAAATATAAGTCATGCATAGGGCACGGGAAATATGGTCGCCCGGGATGGCGCCATAACACGGCATAACACCGAAAGGTTTCAAATCTCCAAATCTCCATCACATATCACACACATATCGCCGACATAAGAAGACCAAATGGAACCCGGCCCTCGAGAGGAGCTCGGTGAACCATAATCACGAGTAACACCGGAATGTATCATAATGCGCACGACAACAAAAGACCGGGGAGCGTAACGATATCATAGTAGGCACGAGCGGAGTAGTGAGTAATCATATGCATAAAATCATTATCATAAATCCAAAGATAAGTAAAATAGTCATATTCGAAATCGGAATAATAATTATTACTTTTTGTTTCAAAGTTATCGAATCCACATAAAATGGCGTCGCGGGACCCACGGACGAGTATAGACCCGAACTGAGCCTGCCTGTGAAAAACATACTCATTCTATATCATACAAACTCCTCCGAAAATTCCAAAGCAATCCGAGAGCTTTTACGAGAAAGTTATGAGCGTTTGAACTTTTGGAATCGCTAAAGAATAAGCTTTAAAAACCAAAAATCAGCTTTCATGAAATCTTTACAAATTATGAATTCCAAGGATATAAGGATCAATGTCATGGCATATGAGGACAAGAATACCAAGGAAACACATGCGAATCATAGACAAGCTCGGATTGCGAGAATAGAGTTTCCTAGAGGCTCGTATCATCGCCTACTTTAACTAAGGCATGCCAAAAGAAAGGTTACTTTACATACCTCACACGCTCTCCAAAATGATCCAAACTCAAGCTAATCCAACCTATGATTCGGGCTGCCCACGATCTATAAACAAACCATAAAATGCCAAACATTAGTTAAAGACTTTTTGGCCTTAAATTCCAAATTCGCCCTAAATTCTACGAAATTTGTGTTTCCCACGTAAATAGGCTACCCCGAGAATTTAACTCGGCCATATCAATCAACAACAACAACAACCAACCAACCTAACAACATCAACAACCAATCCGAAAGACAAAACAACAACAATAAAGACAAAACAACAACAATAGCTTTCTTTTCCATTATTCAACAACTTACATAAATCCAATTCGACGACTTACCTTCAAGCCAAAATCGACGCTTATACATTCACATACTAACCCAAACCCCTACCAACAATATTTAAGGACATTCTAAGCAATTCATACAACATTTCCAATAATCCAATTTTTTCTCCAAGCTACCCGAAACAGCCTCCTAGCCGAGACCCTTTGGGGCATGGTTTGTATCCAGAATTTACATTCTAACAATGCTATCTCATCAATATACCCATTACATTAAATATACAATAACCTCCAAAACAGTCCGCAACATTAACAACATCAATTTGAGTCATTAGACAATCATTTCCAACATAGAATTCATAGTGACGACGACTAAAACATTAAGCGACATTCATTCGTTCATTGTCATATAATATGACCCATTTCGACTAACACTACACATATACATAAATGGATAATTCTCAAACGTTCTTCACCTTACAATGATCATAATAAACTAACTAAGCATTAATTCATAATTTCAATCACAACACAACAACACCCGTTTACACGGCTCAAGCTCCACATACACAACTCACTTCCAACATTTCATATTTCATGATGTTCAACCATATTAACATACTACAACATGAATATAACCTTAAACACAAAACAAGATCAAATCTTACCTTTTCCTCTTCAACTTCCAATAGGCTAGGGTTTCCAAAAGATGAAAAACAATGGATTGATCGCTCCAACGATGCTTCCAACTTGGAACCTCAATATAGTAGGTTTGCATCAACAAAATATTTTTGGAAGGACAAGAAATGGAAGTGGGTTTTTCTCCCAGCTGGCCGTGAGCCTCACTGGGGGTTTTCAGCTTGCCCCTTTTTTTTCTAAGTGTGAGAATGAGTAATGAAGACTAGTGGTCATCCTTTTAATCCCCCTCTAGAGTTGTACAAGGTCTTGGCCCACATTAATGAGTTGTTCAATTAAAATTGAACACCATTTGTGTGGGCATCTATATGATTTTCATCTTCCAATTTTTATCACTTTTGGTCCCAAATTTTCCTAATTGTTTCATACCAATAAATTCATGCACAACTTATATCTCAAAATAAAATCGAAGGTCAAAAATCCCGACTTTGTATCCCGAAATAGTTTTGTCCTTAATTTGTCATAATATATATATATGTTCCAATGTACAAAAATACGAGAACAAAGCAAGACTATAATTCATCTTTTGTGACCTTGGAAATTTCTAGAAATAGATAATATATAAAATATATAAAAAAAGGGAGAGAAAGGGTGTGTGTGTGTGTGTATATATATATATATATATATATGTGTGTGAGTCATGAAAAAACAAGACCATTTATCATTTTAATTCTAGAGAATTCAAGAGAGATAGAGAGAAAAAAAGAAGGAGAAACACGGCCAAGAGAGGGGCTGGCCGAACCAGCCCCATAAGGTTGATGATGAAAGTTGTTTTCTTCAAGCTTTCATACCAATTGGAAGGCCCTCGTTAACGTGGAATAATTGTTGAAGCAAGAAAAACACTCCTCCTTGCAAAATATGTTCTAGCCGAATGGAGAAGGTGGATAGAAAAAGGTGAGTTTTGATCTTCTTTACATGTTTTATAGATGTTTGTACATGTTGTGAAGTGTGGAAATGAATGAAAATCATGAAGATAGGGATGTTGTTGTGTGGCCGTGTATATGTAGTATGGTATGGAAGTGATGAACTAATGTTGTTTAGTGTTTGGTTGGTGTTGTTATGGATGGGTTGTGTGTGTGTTTTAGCATGTGAAAAATGAATGAAACTCATGAAAGTATGTATGTTGAAGCTTGGCCGAAAATGGGCTGATTTGGGTAGACATGAAGGATTAATGTGATGTAGTATCTTGGTCGTCGTCGTTGTGAATTCTATGATGTAAAATGAATGTTTGATGGCTCATGTTGAAGTTGTAGTGTTGCGGGCTGTTTTGGAAAATTTATATGATTTTAATATGGCTTCTTGTCTTGATGAAAATAATGTTGCTAACATATAGAATTGTTGATATAGTTTATGAATTTGAAAGAGAGAAGTGTGTTGTTATTGTTCTAGTTGAGTTGGAAGGTTTCGGATAAGATTGGATATTGGTTTGGACATCTTGAGTTATCTATCGATATTGTTATTATGATTGTTGGTTTGGTTGTTGTGATTTGGCCGAGTTGAATTCTCGGGGTTGTTGGGTTTATAGGGAAGATGCTACCGAAATTTTTGTAGACAAAGTGTTAAATGGGAATTGGATTTTTAAGTGTCATGGCTAATGGATAATGTTTAATGACAGTATTGTAGATCGTGAGAAGTCGGGACGTAAGTTTGGACTAGCTTAAGGAGCGGCTAAGGTATGTTAAGGCTCGTCCCTTTCTTTCAAAGGCATGATTCTTGGATTACGATTTCATAAATGCTTCCATAACTTTATTGTTTCAAAAGTTTTGCTTTCAAAGGAATTTTGTTCCTAAACGAGTCCGAAACTACGAACGACCGTAACTTTCACATATGGTCTCGGATTGCTATGAAACGTTCGTAGAAGTCTCTATAACGAGTAATAATCTTTAACTTTCATAGGCGGGCCCGGATTGGGTTGACGCTCGTCCGTGGGCCCCGCGACTTTCCTTGTTGGTTCTAACGACCTATTCTTGAAAGAATCCTGAAATGTCTGTATCTTTCCAAATCGGAGGTTTATGACTCCGTAAGCTTCCATGACAACAACGATGGATATGTTTTACAATGACAACGATGATGTCAAAAATGAGAGTATTTTCCTACGATGAATATGATGATGATTCCATGTTTAAAGGCTTCAAGTCTATGCTTTCAATGACGAGATGAGAATGTTGAGCTATTTCTTGATTTCTCAATTTTATTCATGAATGATGACTATTTCTACATATTCTAATCTGTTTTTAGTATACGAATTGATGCCTTATAATTGAATATTGAATTATATTTCGGAAGGTCGGTGGGATAGGCGGTGGGATAGGCCGGGCCCCAATCGGGTTAGGCCCATGACCCATGCCTATTTAAGTGAAATTTCAGCCTTTCCTCTCATTTTTCAGACCAAGAACACCAGAAAATTCTAGAAAGAGAGAGAGAGAAGAGCCTTGGAGAGAAGCAAAACCAATTTTGACCGAATTAGCCCCGACCCGAAGCCCATGAAGAGAAAAGTGTTGTACGCCGCGTTGTCTTCAATTTGAGCTAAAAATCAACCAAGTAGAAGAGTGATAACGTGGGGGCTACATGCTTAAGGTATGAATACGGTTCCTTTTCATTGTTAACGAGTTTATTTAGAATTTAACGGATTAGCACGGAGGGAATAGCCTGATAAATTCATTTGTTGGTGTTGTGAATTATGGAAGGAGATTTGAAGAGAATTTTGGATGAAAATAAATGTATTTAACTTGTAAAATGTGAAGGCTGTTGTTATTGATGTTGTTCATATGAATTCGACTCCTTTACGGAAATAAAATTATTAAATAGTTATATCGCAAATTTGGTTGGTTGAGAAATTTAGAAAACGATTAATGGGCTGTTTTATGGCATACGTCGGTATTGGAAATGATGTTAATACTATTGGTATTGTTGTTGATGTTTTTAGTTCTTGAATTGAGAATTCGGGCTAGGCATATAAACGGGGAAATCTTTGCCCAAATTTACGTAGAATTAAGTGCCAGCACAGGATTGAATTCCTAAGTGCACTTAGCTAATGTTAGTATTTAATGATTTTGTTGTAGATTTTGGGAAGCCGAGACTTAGTTTGGATTAGCTTAGGGAGCGGACAAGGTATGTAAAGCTTACTCCTTCCTTCTTTTGGCATGTCTTAGACATAAGTAAGATATAACATGATATGTGCCTTGGGATTAACTCCATTCTTAAGTCCCGAGGCATGTTTACGATTCTTATTTGCTTCTTAATGTTGGCATTCTTAATGTAGTAGAATTATGGACCTTACGTCTTTTGTATGATTGGATTTCAAATGTTGTAAAAGAGTTTTGCTCCAAAAGGATTTTTATGTTGAAAAATGTAAAGTAACTTTCTTAGACGGAACGGGATTGCTTGGATATGTCCATGAAATCATCCTATAACGTATAATGACTCTAACTTTCATGAGAGGGCCCGATTGGTTGATGCATATCCGTGGTCCCGAGATTTTCCTTTGTATAGTCCTAACGACTTATTTTTTTGAAAAGAACTTAATATGATTTCCGTTTTAACTCTCGACACCAGGACTACTTACTTATCCGTTGGTGTAATGATGATGTGTGTGCATATGGTTTCTCACTACTCTGCTCGTGCAAGCCTCAATATGTCTTTCACCGAGTCCCGAGCCGGGTACGTATTCGTGCACACTCCACTGCATTGTTCACCGAGTCCCTCACTAGAGGGCCGGGTACGATATATATATATATGATGATATGATGATATGATGATGTGATGACATGATGATGTGATGATGTGGGGACGGCGGCCAGGATGGCATATGATGATTCTATTCACCGAGTCCCCTCACTAGGGCCGGGTACGTATATATATATATATATATATATATATATATATGATGACATGATGCATATAATGACATGATGCTATGATGATTACTTCACCGAGTCCCTCACTAGAGGGCCGGGTACGGTATATATATATATATATATATATGTACATGTATATGATGATTTTACTTACCGCGTCCCTCACTAAACGGCAGGAGCACGTTATATCTATGCATATGTACAAGATGATTTTCTAATTATGTTTCTCGAGTTTCATAATGAATTTGATATGATATTGACACGTGATTTATGTTTCAAGGCAAACCTCATGATTTTCCTATACTTCTTATCTCGGTATGATTACTGCTATCGTGTTTCATGCTTTACATGCTCGGTACATATTCGTCGACCCCCTTTTTTCGGGTTTCCGCATTTCATGCCACGCAGTGTATGCGATGAGTAGGAGATGTTCCGGATTGGCGAGCCCCATTTCTTCCCCGGTCTTTGCCGAGTCGGGGGTATCCGTGTTGTGATATCTTGGGTTATGTTAGAGACTTTGCGGACGTAGTCGAGTGTATGATATGTCGGTTTGTAAACGACTATGTAAGCCGATGTGTCATTATGCATTTTGTTGCGTATTTCATATGTTTACCGATTTTTACCCCGATTTGAGAAAGATGAATAGTATGTTGTTCTTGAAAAACTTTCTTTATGCATTCCTTTCATGATATAAGGGCCCAGTAAGATTATGTGTATCACGAGAATCAGCGGGTTCGCTCGGCCCTAAGTAAGGGTCGGGTGCCCATCATGCCCTATCGGAAATTAGGGTGTGACAGCCGAGGCACGTTATATGTATATGATGATATTCACCGCGTCCCTCACTAGAGGGCCGGGGCACGTTATATGATATGATGATGATATGATGATACGGGGATGGCGGCAGGTATGGCATATGATGATCCTATTCACCGAGTCCCTCACTAGAG
Organism: Lycium ferocissimum; assembly: GCF_029784015.1. Taxonomy (NCBI): domain Eukaryota; kingdom Viridiplantae; phylum Streptophyta; class Magnoliopsida; order Solanales; family Solanaceae; genus Lycium; species Lycium ferocissimum. The sequence goes on along the minus strand of NW_026727147.1, from coordinate 9,148 downwards.
GGACACGTTATGCGTACATATGTACATGATGATTATTTACTTATGTTCCTCAGTCTCATAATGGGCTGGATATGATATTGATACGCATGATTTATGTTTCAGAGGCAAGCCTTATGATTTTCTATACTCCCTATTTCAGTATGATCCTGTTCTTGTATTTCATGCTTTACATACTCGATGCATATTCGTGCGGCCCCGCTTTCTTCGGGGGCTGCGTTTCGTGCCACGCGGTGTATACGGATAGGTAGAAGATGTTCCACCGGGGTGGCGAGCTCCATTTCCTTCCGGATTGCCGCCGAGTCGGATTATCTATGTTATGGTATCTTGGTTCATGTTAGAGACTTTGCGGCGCAGTCACGTATAGAACATGTCGGCTTGCAAGCGGCTGCATAAACCGATGTGTCATTATGCATTATGTTACAAGTTTCATATGTATACAGATTTTCCTTGATTTGAGAAAGACAAAAAACATGTTTTTTTTGAAAAGCTTACATTGCACTCATTTCATGATTTAAGGGCCCGGTATGGTTATGATTATCACGAGAATCAACGGGTTCGCTTCGGCACCAAATACTAGTAAGGGTCGGGTGCCCATCATGCCTATCAAAAGTTGGGGTGTGACAATGTCTCACCTTGGAGGGACTACATCTTAAGGTGAGTGTACGTGAGGAAAATATTGATGGATCATAGTCAACGTTATTAGCTTCGTAGGTACATCATATAAGTAATCTCTAGAATCTTTAGGCTTAAGCTTTGCGTTATCATCTTCGTGTTCGTAGCGCATTTCTTATCTCATATGACCATTCATGGACATGGGCCTTTAGTCTTTTGGAATGTAGGAAATTTATGAAGAGGAAGGAAAATCATGCATAAGATTCATGCCTTAGAAAGAAGGGTTAAGCCTCACATACCTTTGTCGCTTAACTATTCTATCGCTTGCTCTGCTCTCGGCTTTTAATGCTCGCGTGCGCACCTTCAAGAGAGTTCGTATTGTCATTAAGCCGGGCAATTACAACAACACTTCCCTAAGGCTAAAGAAAATTGGCGACGTTTCCTTTGTTTATACTACTTTCCGCCATATTCCATATCAACTCCCCAACATTTATAACAACAATCACAATATCGCTAGCAACAATTGCCATTCATTTACATTATTCGCATTTCACATTCTACTCCAATTCTCCAAAATCATGACCAAGGTCTATTGTCGCGTTCTTTCTCATACAATACTTATTCCATGTTCTAAATATCATTTATAACGCATTATAACATCAACATATCCATTTTCATGATTCATTCCAACTACTATTCCACAATGACATTTTATTTTTAAGACCCATTTTCTACACTCTCTACCATCCATGTGTTTAACTTACTAATACTTCAAATAACATATAAAGGCCATAAAACTTACCTTAGATGATGGAGGAATAAGCCTTGGATGACAATTCACCTTTTCCACCAAAACCTATTTTTCCTGCTGTTGAGATTTCTTGAGTTAAATGACTTTAATGAGGGTTTCCTTAACTTGATTCACTCTATTTCTTGTTGTTGATCTTGGATTTCTATTGATTTCTTATGATTGAAGTATGGAATATTCCTAGAGAGGTCTTGAAGTGTGGAGGAGTGGGGAGTGAAATGAAAATGAAATGAAAAGTGGTCCCTTATATTTATTCTATCTTCGACCCAATTACCATATATACGGACCAACATACGGTCCACAGATGTTTATGGGCCGTAGATCTGGTCCGGTGAAGTATGCTCCTCTTTTGGGATAATCTCACGGTTGGACATACGGTCCATACTTTTTATACGGCCAAGAGTGGAAAACGTGTAGTTCTTCCCAAATTTTCAGAAATTGTTCTCGTCGACACTTTTGACTCCGATCCTTATGAAACCTTCTTAACACTTATTTATCACTTCAATACCAATCTAGGGACGTTATAACTCTTCCTTAGGTCTTCATTTATACACCATTAACTCAATACTCGTAATTCTTATCCGTTACCTCAACATATGACTCGCTTACTTAACAATTTTCTTTCCTTAACTCGAATGTCTTTGAAAATCTTAATTAGGATCATCAAATACTATTTCTTACTTGTCCAAACCTCGTATACATCCTTACCCCTCACCGTCTATTCACTGTACTCTAACGGGGAATTTTCCAAGGTGTAACGGTTTCGTACCATATGTGTTTTGGATGATATAAAGATGAGATCTTTTAAGGCTTATGTGTTCTAAGGCATGAAAACTTAACCGTTGTTGTAATGCCTTTAACTAGTGTAAAGGTAGGATATTTGCAAGTAACTAGCTTAATTCGATGTAAAGTGGAAATCTTTGTGGGTTTAGATGCCCGACTTGGGTAAAGGTTGGAACTTGTGGTTATCTTGCTTCAATTAAAGTAAAGTTAGAAACTTTATGATGGTCCATGGAAAGTAAAGAACGTTATGACCTAGTTTAGTGGTAGAATATTCACTTTAGTGGTTGAATCTCTTATAACTTGTATAATTTCACTAACTAAGCAAGAAGATAAGTGTCAAAAGTACCAGCCCTCGCCATGGCTATAGTTTAGAGTCGATCGACGAAGCTACTAGTACACGTGCTTCCCGTAATCATTCTACACTTGCTGCACCTTTTGTGTGCAGGTACAGATCCGGGCACAAGTTGAGCGTCTTGATTCAGTGATAGTAGGAGAACATTGTCTTGGAGTCCATGGTGAGCTATTGATACTTCCCGGCACCAGATTCTTCTCTATCCTTCTTTTATGTCTTCCCAATTTCGGACAAGGTATTAGTTTTATGACTTGTAATCATATTCTAGACGGCTCACTTATACTGTGACTTCCGAGGTTTTGGGGGTATGCTATCTTAGAATTATTTTTAGCTAGTTATTAAGACTATTTCAATACATTGGGAGTTTCTATAATTTTCGCATTTACTATGTTTGTGTTGCCGGGTTGGGGTTCGCCTATGGTAAGGGTAGGTTCTCTCACGACTCAAATGGGATTTTGGGTCGTGATAGCACGGAAAGAGCTTCAGCCTTAGACTTGAACAATAAAAGCCAAATCGTTGACTTGGAGATCACTTCAAGATTTTTTGTCATAGTAGTGTTTCATATTTTCCTTGTACATAATCGCAGCTATCATATGCAATTGCAAAACTCATCCAACTCATTTAGTTGAGATATACAAGCTTGGTAGCCTCGCTATTTAGCTTCTTCAATACCCACATTGGAATTGTGTTTGGGTTGACCGAAAAATGGCAAGCCTTACTAAAAACGAATAAGTAAGGCGAAGTCCCGATAGGAGTTTTGAATGCCATTCTATAAGCCCAAAGAGCATCATCTAGCTTCTGAGATCAATTGGTTCAATTTGCATTTACCGTCTTGGCTAAGATATTCTTTATCACCCTAATAGAAACCTCTGCATTGCACTTGTTTGAGGATGATATGGAGTGGATGCCTTGCGCTGACACCATACTTCTCTAGCAATCAGGTAATGTGTCACAACCCAACCCCGTAGGCCGTGACTTGTGCCCGAGCTGGACACTCGTATACACCTGATAACTATAATCGTCCACCACTAGCATAACAAAGAACATATATATAGAAAGGCATGATGTCGTCTCAAAATTGTCGCATATATATATACATATCACAACAACTCCGTCTCGAGGAGTTACAACTTTCAACGAGATAACATCGTATATAAGCAAAGGCTATCACAATATAGGTGAATGTCCCAGCCATACACGAGCCGACAAGGCTGTCTTAACACATAGCTTCCAAAACATGTATATATATATATATATATATATATATATATATATATATATATATATATCTACGCAAGCCGACAAGGCTGCCACCACACACACATCCCAAAACATATATACATATACGTGTAAGCCGACAAGGCACAAGCTACGAATGGGAACGTCCCAAAACATAAGTCTACGGCACAGGCCCGAACGAAGACAACTATATACAACCCACACATGTTCACGGTACCTAAGAGTGACAACGAAGAATATATGACGGGACGGGCCCGCCGTACCCCCCGACTAAGCATATATATACAACAAAAGGATGTCCACTAAAAGCTAGGTTCGGAACAATGGAGCACTCCAAGTCGGTGAAAAGAAATTCTAAGTGGATCACCAAAGCAAGAATACAGTACTGCGGGCATGAAACGCCCAAGAAGAAAGGGGTCGATGCGAAATATGTACTTTAGTATATAAAGCATGAAATACAATCGCAATGATTATAACCGAAATAAGAAGTACGGAAAACGGTACAATAACCAGAATACCAACATGCTTGCTTTTGAAACACAAGTCATGCATGTCAATATTATAGATCATATCCGCCCATTATAGGACTCGGGCGGTGAACATGGTCGCCACCTGCCTTTGGCGCCATAACACATACTCCGAACACAAAGATAACTCGTATCACGGCATAACTCGTCACACCCCAATCTTGATCGGGGTGTGATGGGCACCCGACCCACAACTGCGGAGCCGAGCGAACCCTCGACTCTTATTACATAGATAAATTCTTTGTATCAATTAAAAATAGAATACATAGTGGACTCAAAGATTTTTTTTTTTCTTTTTTATAAGTAAAGTCTATCATGTGGGATCCGTGACATGAGACATAATAACATATTAATCGGCGAAACCGTCTACAAAGTTGTCACTCTATACCCTTGACTCTGTCTGCAAAGTCTCTAACACCGAACAGAACATCATGGCTCATATACTCTGACTCGGCAGCACTCCAGAACAAGTGGAGCCTACCAACCCTGCTGGAACGTCTTGTATGCTAGCTTCAATTCGTCCGGTGCACACTTGGCGGCATGAACGCACCCCCGAAGAAGAGGGTCGATGCGAGCATTGTCGAGTATACGTAAGACATGAATAGTAACATGATAAAGGCATATGCGATATGACTAATAACGGTACAAACATGTGGAGCTTATCTAGGTTAAACATAACACCGTATATGAGTGCCTTTCGTGCGGATGCCATGCATACTTAGTTTCTTTCCGAGAAACGGTACTTCTTATTTACATATACAAAAAACAGAACATTTCGGAGAACGGTGTCCTTTATTTACATTCACAGACGCCGAGTCCATCGACTCTCCCACCCCCTTTCCCCAACAGTGTCCCAACATATTATACATATCATATATACAGAAAACAGAGCATTTCAGTAAACGGTGTTCTTTACTCACGTTCACAGACGCCGAGTTCATCGGCTCTCCCACCCCCTCCCCAACAGTGTCCCAACATATTACATACATTTATCATAGATCACATAGACGACGCCGCGTGCGGCTCTCCCATATCCCGCGTCTGGGCATCCCGCGTCCGGGATGATAAGCCAGCTGAATCAGGTGGACACAGTTGCCCTCCCCATTCCCCACATATACATGTATCATATAAACAGCATGCACATATACGTGTATCATAAGGGCGAAGTTACCAATGAAAAGTGTCATTTATGAGAAAAACATTCAACGGTGGTCATAAGGTATAGTTCCATCTTCCTAGAACCTTTATGGCGGTCATTCCCTATAATAAAGTTGAGATATCAAGAAATTGTTTAACATTTCCGTATATTCATTTTTATAGCGAGAACATATCGTCGACATATCTATCGTAGACCTTTTCTTATTTTCGACTCCGTCGTTATCATTGTAAGATCATATTCTCACCTTAGTCAAGGAATCATCTTTGTCGTACTTAACATGGACGTATACTCTTTCTTAGCATTATCGTTATCCCTTTCATCATGGAAATATTCCTCTTAGAATAGTTACAACATTTGTCGGTTGGTAAACGGAGTACTAAAGAAAATCCGGGGACAATGGGCCCACCTCGGGTCAAATGAGGCGGCATAGGCAATTGACGTATAATACATTTCATGACATTGCTTAAGAGAGTTTTAGGGTAGTCGGGTCTTATTTATGCAAGTTCTAGAGGTCTAGGAAGTTTTTCCCACACTTTGCACAATTTCTATTTCAATTCTTAATGAATAGTAACTATTTTCAATCTTGGATTCCGAGGAAAGGAATGGTCCCCGAGGCACGTATTCAAGCCTACTATGTCTAAGACATGCCAAAGAAGGAAAGTGAAGTCTTACATACCTCTTTCCGCTCCTTAAACTATTCAAATCCAAGTCACAAATTAGCAAAATCCACAATTTGGTCATGTTTACCAAATGTCAATTTGAGCATTTAAAGGTTGAAATAATTATTTGCCTACCGAAATTTCGGCACACTTCCCAGTAAATACATCATACCACCAAGTTCAACTTGGCCCAAATCAACAACAACAACCCGAGAATGGAACTCGGCCACAATATCAACAACAAACCAACAATCATATCTCCAAATCCTCAATAATTTACTCAAAACACCTTCTAACATTAATAACTTGTTTTACATGATTCAACGACATTTTGTTTAGATTCCAACCAACTACCACAACATAATCCGCAACCTCCCAATTAAATAAAATACCAATAACACACTTCTTACCTTTAACTTCAAGAACTACATGAACAAACTACACGTCGACGACTTCATTTCAAATTACCAAACCATCATTTTCATCCTTGAATCCGCATTAACAACAACTAAAATATTAACTGAATAAAAATTAACTCATCATCTTTACGCAACACTATGCCATTCGGCCACCACACCACACACATGGCCACAACTTCAACATGCATGATCTCATGTTCCTCATCCATTTTACATTATGGAATTCGCAACACAACAACCAAGACGTTCTAAATAAAATTAATTCATCACTTCCATCTACACTACTATATTCGGCCCCCATGACTACATGCATATGTTCATGCATTTTCCATCCATTTCTATTCATTTCAACAACAACTAACTTACTATATATATTTAATTCATTATACTTACATACAACAACGCATACAAGGCCACACACACACACACATGCACGGCTACAACTCCAACACCCACATTTTCTTATAAATTCCATTCTTTACACATTCTACAACGTGCCACACCATCCATAACATAACAAAGAGAGATGAATTCTTACCTTTCCTTCACAACTTCTCCACTTAGCCAAGGTTTGAAGTTTGGCGCCAAAGAGTAATTCTCTTACTTCAACAATTATACCATGTTGGAGAACGTCCCTAAATTAGTAGAAATACATGAAGAGCATAATTTTTGGACCAAGGATTGAAGACTTGAATTTTTTTCTTCCCCTTTCTTGGCTTGGCCGAAACCTTGCCCTTCTTGCTCTTCTTCTTTTTTTTTTTTTTGATCTTTATTTCCTTTGAATGAAATAATACCTCTCCTTATATATATATATATCTATATCCCTTAAGCATGTGAGGGGCACATGTACCCCTCTAGAAATTTCTTGAATTTTAAAAAAAGATGACTTAATTTTTCATCTTTTCTTTTCCATCCTTTTCTCTTCTTTTTCTTTTATTTTCTAGAATTTTCTTGAAATTTAACATAGAAGACTAAGTGTCTTCTTGTGTACACTTAAGCCCTTCAAGAATTTTCTTGAACCTTTGTGAAATTACCATTTTTACCCCTAGCCTTCCACATTATTCCCATGATGCCACTTTGCAAATTTTTCCTTTTTACCCTTAACCTTTTTCAACATTTCCACAATACCAATATTCATAAATAATATTCCTCACAACTCGACATTAAAACTATTTTAAAACATGGCCTTGTCCTTAATTTCCCACCATTGTCTCACAACATCGGACGTACGAAATACGGGCTATAACAAACTCCGTATCACAAAGATAACTCCGTATCACAAAGATAGCTCCGTATCACAAGATAGCACCATAACACAAAAGATAACACCATAATACAAGATAACACCATAACACAAGCACATAACACCATAATATATATATATATATATATATATATATACCGTACCCGGCCTTCTAGTGAGGACTCGATCAAAGATGTAATAACGAAATGCACAAACAAGAGTAGTGAGTAACCATATGCATATAAATCATCATTTGAGACTCAATAAATAAGTAGACTAACCAACGCTTGAGTACCAGGATGATAGCCATGTTAAGTACTCTTTGAACATCATTATGAACTATATCAAAATAAAGCCTCAGGGATCATAGACATGTATCAAATTAATACGAAACGCTTGACTTATGAAAGTTATGGTCATTAGTTATTGTGAAGTCTTTCAAGAATAGGAACTTTTTTACGCATCGTTTACTATCCAATCATATAGAAACTCGAGGGCAAGAGCTCGACTATATTAAGAAGTCTAACATCGAAGTGAATAAGAATCATAAACATGCTCGGAACTTATGAATAGAGTTACCCTGAAGCTCATATCATATCATACTTACATCTAGGACATGCCAAAAGAAAGAAGGGATAGGCTTTACATACCTTTAGCGTTTACTCGCAACACAACACGTATACGCTGCCCAATAGTGTTTCAACCTATATTAAGACGTCAAGAATTATGATTAAACTACGAAGAGATTCAAAACGTATCCTAACGTTAATAATTCCTTTCGAGATAATTAGACGACGCTTCGCTTATATTCAAACCAACTACATACAACCAAGCCAACATCACTAATCATACATTCAAGTATCAACCCGAGACTATCCAAACATGACTCGAGGACACTCCGGACAGCCGTACAACACTCCAAAACAGCCCAACCAACACACAATACAACATATAATCTTCCAAGTTCAACAAGAATAACAACAACACATTCTTTTCTTCCAAATTCATGAACTATACCAACAACCACACGTTAACAATATTATTCACATAATTGCAAGAAACTTTACTAACATCATTTTAACCTCTACAACAGCCCACAAACAATTACAACTCCAACTTGAATCATTATACCCTTCATTCCCATCATAATATCTATAACAACAACAACCAAAATTCTAAGTAAAATTAATCCATCATTCCTACACAAAACTGCCCACGGCTTGGACAGCTTTCCAACTTCAACATATACCCTTTTTTTTACACATTCAATTCACTTTTATATATGTTCACAACACATCCAAACTCACCCTAAAACATATAAGAAGTGATCAATTCTTACCTTAATAC
>NW_026727146.1:0-35003 GCF_029784015.1 Lycium ferocissimum | reverse complement strand
AGACTACAAGAAAGTACTATATGACTTTAGTAACCTTTTCACGCCATATTACCTGTGGGATTCAACCCCAGCCTAGTTAGGTTACTATATTTGACATCATCCGCTTTACATCATTTAATAGGTGTAATTTTAGCGTATCAGTGAGGTACCTTCCTTTAACTACATGAGTAATTACATAGCAAAGCACTGGAATTATGTAGCAGATCCAGCTGTGTTTTGGCACGATAAGGGTTATTATATAGTAAAATTCCAATGTATTGAAGATAGGGATGAAACTTTATTTACTAGACTATACACAGTTAATTGCAGGCCCCTGATCCTGACTCTATAGACTCCTACTTTTGACTTTGAGCAGGATATCCCTAAGACTATGCCATTATGGATCAAATTTCCAAATCTCCCACTTAGTTACTAGGGGACTGTGCCTCTGAGTAAAATAGCTAGCAGAATAGAACCCATGTTTGTAGATGAATGTACAAGAAACCTTACCAAATTATCATATGCTAGGGTTTTGGTGGTGTGGATATCACTCAAGAGCTGCCTATAGAGATTGAAATCAAAGATGAAAAGGGAAACACTCGAACTTAGGGGTTAGGTGTGAATGGAGACCACTGTTTTGAAAGTTCTGTGTTGAGTGTAAGGAAGAAAGAACCAGCAACAAAGAAATATTCAGGAGCAACATCCTGCTAGGGAGAAGAATGGACAAAAAGGTCAGAAGAAGGTTGGACAACAATGGATTGGGAAACTAGTTGTGATCAAGGATGTGGCCAATGTTCCTAAGCAGATAGAGGTGCCAAATGTTCTTATGCAAGTGCCAGTTCCCCAGGTGAAAAAAGAAAAGGGCAAATGCTCAGAGACAAGAGACAGTACCACCAGCTCAGGTGCCTCAAAATACAACAATTGTAGAAGTTCCTAAAACCAAAACAACTGGTCAACCACCAGCTGGAAATAGGAATAATGGGAAGGAAAAAGCATCATAGGTGTACTTAACCCCATTACCTAGTGGGAGGCTAGGTAGTGAAAATGTAGGGCAGGTTGGGAGTATGTCATATGGAGCAATACTTAGCCAAAGGATGAAATTGACCCAAAGAGGGTACAAAGAATGGATCCAAATGTTTTTCCCCTTTGGTAACTGGTCATATGGTATCAACTGGATTATGAAGACCTCCAGATGGGAGGGTGTCCCCAACTTGTAAATGGACATGCTATTTTGGAATATGAGGGGCATTAATAAGCCCTACAAACATAGGGACATGAGGGAGTAATTGAAAAAACACAATTTGTTTAGCAGGATTAGTGGAAACTAAAGTAAAGGAGCCAACGTTCCTACCTAGTTTGAATAAGATTGCTAAAGGATGGGAATATGCACATAACTATTCTCATGCAGTCAATGGTAGAGTTTGGTTGATATGGAAAGCCTCTGAGGTGGGAGTCACTATTCAGGAGGTACATGGCCAATATATACAGTGTATGCTCACTGACAAAATGACAGACTTCTCTTGTGCTATTACTGTTGTGTATGAGAGTAATAGTCAGGAGAAGAGGAAGGAATTATGGGTTGGTTTGTAGAGCTTGGGTTCAAATTTAAATGCACCATGGTGTATTTCTGAGGATTTCAATTCCCCACTATCAACATAAAACAGAGTTGGGGGTCGACCAGTTAGTGAAGCTGAAACTAGAGATTTTCCAAAAAGTTTTAGAGATTTTCCAAAAAGTTATAGATAATATGGTATTGGATGATATGAAATCCACTGGAAGGTCCTTACTTGGACCAATGGGCATGTATGCAGTAAAATAGAAAGGGTACTCCGTAATGAGGCATGATTGGTTAGTACGGTCACATCACTGCTCAGTTTCAGGAGAATTACTTCTCTTATCATGTAACAATTCATATGGAGATTAACAGAGCAATAGCAATTAGAAAGACTCCATTCAGGTTCATTAATATTTTTGCTGATGATGAGAAATTCTTATAGGTGGTGCCTAATACTTGGGAAACACAAGTGCAGGGGACAACAATGTTCAAACTGTGGAGTAAGCTCAAGCTATGTAAGGTTCCTTTGAATTAGCTGAAAACTAGTGGATTGGGTAGGCAAGACATAGACTACAACTATCAAAACATAGATCACTTATAACCGAACACCAGTGTCGATATACAGGGAAATGAAAGCTATGACAGATTTGACTAAATGGTTGAATATCCAGGAAAAAGTCTTAAGGAAGAGATCCAAAGCTCACTGGATAATGGAGGGGGGGTGGACATAACAGGTACTTATTTAACTGTATGAAAGCTAGAGCTAGTACAAATTGTATATCCATGCTGAAGGACTCAACAAGCAAAATTTTACACAAACATGCTGATATAGAGAGGGAGATACTGAGCTTCCATAGGGGTCTGTTGGGATCAGCTGCTACTATGGTTCCTACTATTGACCTTCCTATTATGAGAAATAGGTTGAGCCTTACTATGCAGCAACAACAGGCTATGTGTGGTGAGATCACAAGAGAGGAAATAAAACATGCATTATTTGAAATTGATGACAATAAAGCTCCTGGTAAAGATGGATTCAATGCTTATTTCTTCAAGAAAACATGGAGAATCATTCAGGATGATATGTATGCTGCTACTATGGAATTCTTTCAACAATACAATATGCTCAGATCTATCAACAACACATTGGTCGCTCTTATTCCTAAACTTTACATCCAGAGACTATAAGAGATTTCAGACTAATAGCTTGTTGTTCCATAGTGTACAAGGTAATATCTAAAGTCATCTCAAATGGAATTAAAGATTTCATTGATGGTATAGTGGGGCAGAGTCAGTCTTCTTTCATCCCAGGCAAACTCATATCAGATAGCATAATCTTGAGTCATGAGTTGGTGAAAGGGTACACGAGGAAGAATATCTCACCAAGGTGTATGATCAAGGTGGACTTACAGAAAGCCTATGACTCAGTTGAGTGGTATTTTATTGATCAAATGTTGAAGGGATTGGGATTTTTAAGTAGAATGGCCACCTGGATCATGAATCGTATTCAAACAGTAAGCTATACATTCGTGGCGAATGGAAAGATGTCTGATACAATGCAGGCTAGAAGGGGTTTAAGGCAGGGGGTCATATGTCCCCATACATCTTTGTACTCCTCATGGAATATTTGAATAAATGTATGAGCACCTTAAGGAATGAACCTGATTTTAACTATCATCTAAGGTGCCAAGGGTGGGCATTAAATATTTGTGCTTTGCAGATGTCCCTCTCCTATTTGCAAGAGGAGATGAGACATCTGTTATGCTACTACAAGCAAAATTTTCCCTATTCTCTGCAGCTTCTTCCTTGTAGGCTAACTTATCTAAAAGCCAGGTATACTTTAGAGGAGTTGATAACTGCACTAAAGCAAATATCCTAGCCATTCTAGGTTATGAATTAGGAGAGCCTCCTTTCAAGTACCTGGGTGTTCCTATACTAAGAGACTAACAGTTCTACAATGCAAACCATTAGTAAGCAAGATCACAGCCAGAATCACAACATAGATAGCCAAATGCCTCTCATATGCAGGCATATTACAACTTGTTAAGGCTGTCTTGTTTGGAGTGCAGGCCTACTAGTGTCAATTGTTTTTAATGCCTAAGAAGGTGATAAAGATAATAGAGGCAGTACAAAGGAGCTATCTATGGTATGGAGAAGCTACTATCATAAAGAAAGCCTTAGTGGCTTCGGACAAAGTATGCTTGCCAAAAAAAGCTGGTGGTTTGAACATCCTGAATTTGAAAATATGGAATCATGTGACTATTTATAAATTTCTGTGGACATTGAGTCAAAATAATGACAAGCTATGGATCTCCTGGATCCACACCTACTACATTAAGGACCAAGATATTCACTTTATGGTGATTCCCAAGCAAGCTGCTTGGATGATCAGGAAAATTCTCCATATGAGAAAGTATTTGCAAGACATGGGAGATATAAATAGTCTGATTATTGGGGGCAAGTTCCATTTGGCTACTGCATATATGAGACTTAGGGGTGAAGTGCATATTTTAGCATGGAATAAACTCTATTACCATAATATAGCTGAGCCTAAGCAGAATTTCATCCTCTGGTTGAGCTTACATGGGAGGCTTAGAACTAAAGATTTGCTGGTGTATGGGGTCTAAATGTTAACTCTGGATGTATTTTTAGCAGAAATGTGATTGAAACTAAGGAACACCTGTTTTTTGGATGCTTATTCACTCAGGAACTCTGGAAGTGTCTCATTAGTTGGCAGAAATGGGATAGAACGATTCAAGCATTGGATACAGAATGGGTGTCGGTTCAACAACAATGAAAAGGGAAACACCCAAAGAGGATGATACTTAGGGAAAACTTGGCTGCAGTAGTATACTGCATCTGGATAGAAAGGAACATGAGAATTTTTCATTATAAAGTGCTCTTAAAAGAAGCTTTGGTGCATCAGATGAAGCTTAACCTCTGCATCAGAGTCATACATAATGTCACGACCCAAACCGATCGGCCGTAACAAGTGCCCGACCACTACTGGCCAAGCATTCCTATGCTTGCATTTACTGCTCACTGACTATCCTGGGCCTGCACATAATCTGTAACTGAGCTATACTGTCTCCCGAACAATCAACATAAGAGACACTGTGCCGGGAACTCACGGCCAACACATACATATAGACATAGCACTGAGAGTAACAGAGTGAGCCGATTTGGCCGCCACACACTTATACTGTACAACAAAATACACGCCGACGAGGCTGCATAATATCACCACTACACATCACCGTTTGTCTCTACCTCTATGGAGTACAACCGTAGAAATGACAGGACAAGGCCCTGCCGTACCCATATATGTACGTAACCGAATAGCATACCAAAAGGACTGAAGCTCCGGATCAATGGAGCGTACCGACTGCCGCTGAGGGGAGGTCCTACTGCTGTGAATCGTCCGACTGGCTACCTGATCCTGCGGGCATGAACGCAGCGTCCACAAGAAGGGACGTCAGTACGAATAATGTACCGAGTATGTAAGGCATGAATAGTAACATAGTAAGGGATGTAAAGTATGAATAATAACAGAATGGAAATATAGAGCATATCGTGAGATAAAAGAGTAACCTGTACATATGAGTGCCTCTTAAGGCAGATGCCATGCATGCTTAGCTTTCTTTGAAAAATATTTTTTGTTCATATATACAGAAAATATGCCGAGGCGTCGGCTCCGATCCATTTAACCACATGTGTCCCGCGTCCGGGATGATAAGTTACACCAACTGATCAGGTGGCCATGCGTCTATAGCGCCACTCCCTTTTCCCCATATTCCCCATATACATATACATATATCATATAAGCAGCATGCATGAGAGCCCAAGGAAAGTTACGTCTCTATCGGAGTGACGTAAGGTCGGTAACCTCCGATTATATTATCGAATAATCATGGTCGCTTTGTCTCATCTTGAAGGAACAATTATTATAAGGTGAGACTATCAATGGAGAATAACATCAAGAGAAAACATAGAATAGGATCATAAATCTCATAAGGCATCAATTCATATACTTTGGAATCTTTAAAAATAGTCATCATCGATGAATAAAATCGAGAAATCAAGAAATAGCTCAACATTCTCATATCGTCATTGAAATCGTAAACTTGAAACCTTTAAACATGAAATCTTTCTCATCATAGTCACCATAGAAAATATTCTCATCTTTGGCATCATTGTCATCATGATAAAAACATGTCCGTCGTTGTAGTCATAAAAGCTTAATTACAAAATCATAAACTTTTATTTTGGAAAAAATAAGGACATTTTGGAAAACATTTACGGGTTATCGGGAAAGGAATCATGCCTTGGAGTCATAGACTTCTAACTTTTGAAAACAAAGAAGTTATGGAAGCATTTATGAAATCGTAACATAAGAATCATGCCTTTGAAAGAAAAGGGACGAGCTTTAACATACCTTTTTGGTCGCCTTAACTTTAACTATTCAACGCTTGGCCTCCCAGGCTCGTAAATCTCTATTCAAGAAAATTTATACTATTGTTAGACTCATCTTCATAGGCCTGTATTAAGCCCTCAAACTAACTCTTTCTAGAATTTGCTGAAATTTCGGCAGCATCTCCCCTGTTTATATGCCTAGCCCGAAATTATAATTCAGCAACCAACAACAACAATAACAACAATGACAATAACATCATTTCCAACACCAATATGTACCATAAAACATCCCACACGATGATTCCCAATTTCCACAACTAACCAACTCGCTATACAATTATTTAACGATTTTATCTCCGTAAATAAACCAAAATTAGCATTAATAATAGGAGATTCATACCTTATTCTTGTTAAAACAGAGATATCTTCAATATCCACCTTGAATCCACCGCAAAATCATACCAGAATCACATCCATGTGTTTATCCAAGCTTCGATTAATACTCTGTCGCTTGAAAATTGCTCACTTTGTGATCCCCTCTCTCTCTCTTCAATTTTCTGGAAATTTCTGGGCAAATTTGGTGAAAAAAAAAAGGGGGTTTTACCCTTTATATAGGGTCAAATTCGGGTCGGGGTCAACAGCAGTCTTAGTGATCGTGCCTTTAGCAAGTTGGTCGTAGATCTTGTAGCACGCGTTTCTGCTCTGTCAGCTGAACTTGTAATGTCCATAATTCTCTACTCCAATGTCCTATCGACGAGAAGTTTATTGCATTGGAAACTAGACTCGACGAACTTCATTTTAGGCTCTTGTTTCACCTTAAAACACTTCATATGCTAAGAGATATTCATCTCCCAATTTGGACCAAAATTTCCACACAAACATTACCCATCCTTTCTCCAAAGTCGTACTACTTCATTTCTTCCACTCATTTCCTTATAAAACCTTCCAGTCTACCTTATATACAACCTTCACTCATTAAATATACTTAATAATGTTTGCTCCTTATATTTCAAAGTGGTTTTACTTAACCCTAACTCAACGTACTTATGTTTCAACTTTGATAAATGTTCTTCGAAGATACGGGGTGTAACACATAATCAGAGACTGTTTAGATACATTAACTCATTATGAGTTTAGGAGTTTTTTGATTAGCAGTTTTCTTTTGTTATAGAGGAGTAGTTGAGAAGGGATTGAATTAGATAATTCACCATTGTTTTGTAAAGAGTTCACTTGGTAATTAATAAAAAAGTTCCTTTAATTGCCAAAAAAAATAATTAAGTTTTTATTCTTTGCTACAAGTGACCCTTTTTTATTTTGATAGCCTCAATTTATTCTCAATTTATTTTATTTACATTTTTGCCTCTCTATATGAAACTTGAAGTTTACCTATAAGAGGAAACAACCCAATGCTCTTTCGTCTTCTTCTTCCTCGACCTATACAGTAGCAGTCAACACTCTTCTTCTTCTTCTTCAACAACACTCTAACCTTCCCTAACAAAATTCAAGCTCAAATCCACCTACATTGATGTTTTAGTAAGATTTATGGGAAAAAAATTGAATAAAAATTGTAGGGACTTTTTCAAATTGCTTTTTGTTCGTTCTTGAGCATGGCATGTTCATTCATGACCTGTTGGTAAGTGGAAAAGATTGTTGTGTATCCATTTTTTAGTTGGGTATAGTAAAAATTAACCTAGTTGTTTCAGTAAACAAGTAATTGTTGAAACAACTACTAATGTCAGAAGTAACATGTTGGTATCTGATTTTGATGATTAACAAAGTTGATTTGGTTGAGTGTCACAAGCTGAAGAACTTGGTTCTTAGTGTGGTTCTTATGTCGTATGGTACTTATTCTAAGCGGGGCTAGGAGTTACTTTCGCATGTAACATATTCTGTGATCTGATAATGTGACCTAGTAACCACTAAAAATAATTGAGGATCTTGAAAGATCTTGCGTGTTCATGGGAAGCCCAAGTTTATAAGAAAGTAGAGTCAAAATAGGAGTTGTTTTAAGGAAAGACATGTTCTTTTCTTTAACAAATCTTTTATTCTCGAGGGTTAGTAAATTTTGTTCCATTTGTGTCTCTAACCCTTGATGCTGACATGTGGTATATATATTGTTGAAATTATTTTCTTGCAGATTTACGCACCTATACTGAGAGCATTGTTAGAGCAAAAGAAAAGCAAGAAGCAAGTTCATGTGAGCATAAAGAGATAAAACTGAAGAACCAAAATTAGTGGTTGAAGTTCCTTCAAGTTCTATAGTTTGTCTAGTTTTTGTTGTAAGTGGTTTTGAATTATAACCTAATTTACTTATTCTAGAAGCATTCTTGTAAGATGATTTTCTGAGAGAAAAAAATTATACTTTTAGGCTAGAGTTAGGTTGAAGGTGTTGCTACAATCAGAGTGATTGTAGATTGTTAAGTGGATAGAGTTAGTCTCTTAGTTTATACAGTTGTAACAAGAAACTTCTCATTTGTTTTATTAAAATTTGAGAGAATTCCTATATAGGTGGGTCGTGATTTTTATTCCCTTAGGCAAGAAGGTTTTCCATGCAAAATATCATGTCTTATTTTATTCCGCTCTTTTTCACTTCAAGAGTTAGTTGGACCGACACAAACAACATGTTCCTTACACTCAGGCTTAACTATTTTGTTAGGATCTGCACTCAATAAACTAGGTTCTTTGAGCAACTATGCAAGAAGGTAAATTGCGGAATAAGTAAATCAACCCAAGAATTTTTGCGTGGAAAATTCCTTGCTCATGGGAGGAAAAAACTACGGCCTATATCTTAGAGGACTTTCCCAACTTCACTAAACTCGAGTTGTTAAGGTTTACAATCTTGCTTGTAATACCTAAGGAACTGTTTCTAACAGTCTCGCCACTACCCCACTTACGCAATAACAGTGTTTAATTGCTAGCAACACCTCAATGACTAATGTTAAATTAATAGTAATGCTAATGGCTTGGTCGGAGAAGTCTTTGTTTTTTGTCTATTTTTAGTGTTTAAACGCCGCATCCAATCACCAATTTAGGTGATTCCATCTCATTTTGGGTTTTTGGTACACTAAACACAGGTGGTTTCCTTCTTCTTTCTTCTTTGCACAAAATTTTTTAGAAAAAATAAAATAAAAAGAGGACTTCAATTTATTTCCTACTTGGTTATTTGATAAGACTAAGGACCCGTTTGGAAAGTCACCTGGTAATTGAAATTGGTGTAATTACTAGAGTAGTGATTACCACGACCTGTCTGTTTATCATGTAATTACAGGCGTACTATTTGGTTGCACAAGTGTAATTACACGGTTAGATTAAATTTTAAAAATAAAAGCTGATTATCAAAAATTAAAAGTCAATAATTGGCAAATTCGTACATTTATAAATGGTATTAAATTAGGTATTTAAGATAAAAAAAATTTAAATGCTCTATTTAATAATCATATATTTGTAACTAATATTTTAAAAAACAGTTGATATATCTATTTTAAGTTCATAATATTTAATTTAATTAATTATAAAAACTAAAACACACATTACATCATTGACTCAATGTTTGAAAAAAAAAAGATTAATATTTGTAAATATAATGTCATAACATTGTTCAGATGTTGGATAAAAAATAATAGAATTTTTACTCTCTATGCCAATTAGGGCAAAGTAATTGCCCCGTCTAGGCCACGTTTATTGTTTTACCTGCTGTAGCCGCTGTTTTTGCATGTTAGAGGAGTACCGAACTCAATCGGCGGAAACTTGTCGTCGCCGGTGGCTGAGGTTGCAATTGCGGCTGTGTAGGGCCAACCATAATTGACGGTGATCGGAATTCGATTTAGAGCAAAATCCTAATCGTGAAAAGCTCTATTTCAGTAGATCGGAATTCGGCCAACGGCGTTTTTTGGGCTACACCGGCGAACCAGATCTAGGGTCTCGGTAAAGTGTTTATACACACCTCTTATACACTATTATACACTTTTATATAGTGTAGAAGCTTAATGAAACGTAAAAGAACATGCCAAAATAGCGAGTCTACTCACGTTAGTTATAGTGTCCATGTCCTTTCCTTCTATTGTAATGTTATTGAATCAAGTTATTTTGGTTCTTATTAAGATTCATGATAACTAGTGGCTATATAACGTTATTCAGAGGTTTACCGACCTTACGTCACTCCGATGGTCTCAGATTATGTTCTTCTAATGTCTCTCATGCATATATATATGTATGATATGACTTCACACCCTTAGCTATAATCAGCGGGTACGACACTAGTGTGCGCTATATATAGGTATTGCCACCACTGATCAGTTGGGTACGTTATGATGATGATGTTAGCCCCACAGAGTGGCTTGCTATGTATATATATATATATAAGTATATGTATATTAAGTATAAGCATGCATGTCATACGCCCGCAGCTGCATTTAGAGTTTTAGGTTGAGTCTTTTGTGTTTCTCTTTACATTGACGCCTTAAATCTTGATTAGCTCGGGTTCTTTGTTGATATATTTTCATGACCCATGCCGGTGAGTTGTGACGAGTGCCTGATCTCTAGTGACCAAACACCCCTATACTCGTATCTGAACAACACTAGACAACAAGGTGGCCCATAAATAAATCAATCTGAACTCTGTAGAAACTGTACATATATATATGCTGAAAGAACAGTGTAAACCAACTAGGCCGCTACATACATTGTACACAAAAGAATAGGAGCCGACAAGGCTACATCATCTGTCACATACATACAACTGTCTACAGACCTCTAATGGAATAGAAAATTGTAGAAAGGACGGGACAGGGCCCCGTCATACCTATATGCATATACATCTCAAAAGAATGGCATACCAAAATATACTGCAGCTCCGGATCAAATGGAGCGCACCAACTATTGGCAGTGAAGGTCTTACTGAGCGGGATCACCTCTCTGTCTACCTGAACCTGCAGGCATAAACGCAGCTGTTACACCCCGTAGTTCTGTACGTTGAGACTTATAAGTTGTTGGAATATATGGACTCTGGAGTTGCCTTCAAGGATATATATATGATTGTATGCGGTTATCCTATGGTTATGAAGGTTTTAGTTCGTATAATAAGCTATCGGAGGATTGGAGAGCAAGTGAATAAAGGAAACCAAGTTGTTGGAACTTGGGAGAAAATGTGAAGGGCAATTTTGGTCTAACTTAGAGGAAGAATATCTTTTAGTATATGAGGAGTTTTGGGGCAAAGCAAAAGCCTAAAGTGAAGTTCATGAAGTCTGATTTTCAACGCAACAAACCGCTCATTGTTACATCATCGGAGTAAGGAGATATGGACGTTACAAGTCTGGCTGGCAGGCCAGGAAATTGCTCTGCGTGAACGCACCAGGAGGTGGCGTGAATGAGCAGAAGGGTGACAAGGCAACCCAGCGCGAACGCACTGAGTACTTTCTAAGTCGGTGCAAACCGACTCTAGACAAGTATAAAAGGGGGATTACCCCCTTATTTTCAGACCAAACACCCCTTAAAAGCTCCCAAATATTCTGGAATATTCCCCTAACCTCCGTCAACTAAATTTTAGCGCGAAACACATGAAATTCCGGAATCCAGGTTCGGAAAGTGTATAGTTGTGATTAAAGCATCGTACTGCGGTGAATCTTGGCTTGAGACCAAGGTGACTATTAAAGTTATTGCTGCCCTAGCGAAGAATAAGTTATGAATCTTTCCTTATTAATATTAATTTCGGTTTATTTATGGAGATAAAGTTGTTAAAGAGTCGTGTAACAAATTGGTTAAGTTGAGAAATTTGGAAAACATCGTGTAGAATGTTTTATAGGGCCTATTAGTGTTGATAATGTTGTTGTGATGTTGGTATTATTGTTGTTGTTGTTGGTTGTTGGATTGTAATTTCGGGCTAGGGATATAAACAGGGGAGATGCTGCCCGAATTTCGACAGATTCTAAACGGAATTAAATAAGATGAGCATGTGACATTGAGCCTAACAATAGTATGAATGGTTTATATGTAGATTCACGAGCTTGGAAGGATAAACGTTGAGTGGCTGAGGAGACCGAAAGGTATGTTAAGGCTAGTCCCTTTCTTTCAAAAGGCATGATTCCTATGTTATGATTCCATATGTGTTTCCATAACCTTCTTACTTCCAAAAGTTAGAAGTTCATAATTCTTAAGAGTTTATTATGATGTTAACGATCAGATGTGTTCTATATTGATAATGATGATGATGATCCTATTTCTAGAAATTCCAAGTTATGGTTTTAATGCTAGCATGAGATAATTGAGCTTATTCATGATTTCCATGATTTTATTCATTGTTGTTGATCTCACCCTATGTTATTTGTTCCTTCAAGGTGAGGTATAGCGATGATATTTTTCCATAAGATAATCGGAGGTTACCGACCTTACGTCACTCCAATAAAGTTGTAGCTTTCATATGAGCTTTCATGCATACTATTTACATTATGTACATATATTATATTTATGGATCGGGCCGTACGTTCCTCGGCACTGACATACTATATTTATGGATCGGGTTGCACGTTACGCAACACTAACACTTATATTATATATATATATATATATTATGTGTGTGTGCGTGCGCTCTTACTTACATATGATTTCTAAAATTCAAGCATTACATATTGTACGTTCCCAGATGACAGGTTACCTTGGTCTTATGTTATATTCCACATTTTTTAAATCTCCGTTGTTATTTTCATGCCTTATATACTCGGTACATTATTCGTACCGACATCCCTTCTTGTGACGTCGCGTTTATGCCCGCGAGTTCGGTAGTCGAGCGAGCACCAATCGACGGTGGGATTTTCTCTCGGTACCGCAGTCGATGCGCTTTGCACTCGGTCCCCGTAGCCGCAGTCTTTTGGTATGATATTTTGATATGTACACATGAGTATGACCAGGCCTTGTCCCGTCCTTCCTATAGTTTATATTTCATAAGAGGTCTGTAGACATTTGTATGTAGTTAGAAACTTAGATAGCCTTGCCAGTTCTTATTCCATTATACGACATATGTAGCGGCCTAGTTGGCTTACATTGTTATCTTCTGTACATATATGTAAACGATGGTTATGAGTTTTGGACGTGGAGTTTGTTATGTTGATATCACCGAGGTGTATAATTCAGTTAAAAGTCATATATGGGTCACTATGTTGCTCAAAGGAGTTTCAGGTTTGAAAGTAGGAGTGCTTGATTAGAAAAGGTCGGGCACTCGTCACGACTCCCCAGTTTGGGGCATGACAGCAACCCCCGCCCCCCGAACAATAGGGGAGTCAGTACGGATAATGTACCGAGTATGTAAGGCATAAGAACATTAAGTACATAAGAATCATGAGAGACATCTGAAACATGAAAGTAAATCTCAATATTTGAATGCATCTGTGACTGAACATCTGGTAACGTCTGTATAACTCTGTCTAACATGAAAGTGCCTCTGAGGGCGTATGATATGCATAGGTCATAGTATAACTGTTAGTCTTGTGGAACGTACAGCCCGATCCATATCCCTTATGTTAGTGCTGAGGAACGTACGGCCCAATCCATATATCATATAATAGTGCCGAGGAACGTACGACCCGATCCATATATCATTATCATCATCACTGTGCACCAGCTGATAAGGTGGTAATGTGTATATAACGCCTATCCCTTTCCCCATACCCTATATACATATAATATACACGAATATAACGCCTTTTGGTCATAGGTCAATGTGCATATATATAAGTGAATGCAATGCATAAATAAGATGAATACGTAGGACTCTCAGAGTGACATAAAGTCGTACTACCTCCGATGTACATCTTTAAGCTAATATCATCAATATAAGAACTTTCAAAACCCATGAACATAAGGATCAATCATAAAAAGGGTATAGGAACATCACTGACTGAAGTACTCCTAATGCTTCTAAGAGTAGAGTAATATGGAAGCTCGTTTACTCGCTTGTTGGTTCATGTCATAAGATCATGCCAAAAATGAAAGAAGGGTAGCCTTAACATACCTTAACGTCTCCTTAATCACTTAACGTTCTCCTTCCAAGTTCGCAAAGTCTACATTGAAGAGGAATTACACTATAGTTAGGTCTAGAAAACACTACTTAAGTTCCAACTAGCGTAATTAATGAATTAACGAAATTTGGGCAGAATTTCCCCTATTTTATTGACTTCCACTATATCATAAAACAACTCCCAATGAAGGATAACATTATCACCCACTCCATAATCAAGAGACTTTATTTGATGCCCAAAACTCTTTTTTCATACTCAATACATAATAACAATTTCAACACAATACTATATCCACTCGTATACCACCATTCCTCATCATCATTACTAGTATTCATAGCAAGATTATACTCAAAATACCTAACATTAACAACTCAAGTCAATTTATTACTCAAATATTATCAAACCCTCACTTGAACTTCCTCTTTTACCTCCTTTTCCCAATCAAGTTGTTCAATAACTAGGCATTCTTAATAACATGGAAATAAAGATGAAAACTTACCTTAATCACACAAGAGCAAGCTTTGAATCAAATTATCCACTTGAGTGAAACCCCAACTTCAACACCAAAGAAAATCTTGGGTTCTACCAACCCTAGTGAGCTTCCCAACACTTGATTCTCTTGATTTATGCCTCTTGATCTTTGATTTCACTTGGGTTTTGTTAAATATGATAGGAAGAAGGTTCTAGAACTCTCATGGAGTTGGGAAATGAAAAAAAATGAAGAGGGGTCGGGTATACACCAAAAATTAAAAACTGGGCCGACTCGGTTATATGGTCAACTATACGGAGCATATAATTTTTACGGTCCGTATAATTGGACCGTAAAACCTGACCAGTGATTCCCCTATTCTGGAATCACTTTAAGCTGGGGGCCAGCCAATTATACGGTCCGTAAAAATTATACGATCTGTATAATAGGCTGTAAAATCCACTTTTCCCCCGAAACATTTTCTCTTCAATTTACTCAACTTAATCCATCCAATACCTGCTAAACATGAACTTAACCCTTTATAACTATGAGATAAACTTGTCTAATTTCATTTAACTTTGATAACCCCCGTATCCAAGATTAGAACCACTAATGCACGACGAACCTCCAAGTACAAAACCACGGGGTGTAACATATATAGTTGGGGATTCTTGAGACTAGGTGTCGACTCCGCTCACTCTTTCCTCACGTTGGAATATTGTGATTATGGTTAAGCTCTAAGGCTTGTTTGTGTTGTCTTTATATAGAAGTGGTTGTCGCCTTGTCTTGTTGAATCCAACCAAGTTTTGGTTTCATAACTGTACTCGAAAATCAATTCTTGTTCGACTTGGATCTTTCTTCTTTCCTTGTATGCGTGTCGACTTCGTTTTCCTACTTCAATGCTAATTCCATGTTGATCAACTTATGGTAATATTTTCAGTCACGACCCAACTGGAGGGCCATGACGGGCACCCAGGCCCTACCTGCCGAGTACCGCTAAACATACTTTACAATCATAATCATAATTAAAAACGGACCTCGAGGGTCATCAAAGGGAGATCTACTAAATCATGAAAGATATACTAAAAAAGGAATGAGCCCATGACATACTATATGACTAAGCTGGACATGAACTGTGCAAGCCGATAAGCCACTATGAAATACTATACAGTAAAATATAGACTGAAGGGACTATGCCAAACCTAACCAATACCATGACTGTCTACAAGCCTCTACTGGAGTGTCTGACATAAAGAAGTCGGGACAGGGCCCTGACATATCCGTATGTACACAAAAGAATTGCATACCAAAAGCAATACAGCAACTCCCGAACTAGAGGAGTGCTCCAATGTCAGCTGAACAACAACCTACGGGGCGGATCACCAAGTTGTCCATCTGTACCTGCGGGCATGAAACGCAAAGACCCCCAAAAGGGACGCGCATGGACAAAGTACTGAGTATGTAAGGCATGAAAGTAACATAAGAGAGACATAAGGTAAATGAATGCAACTTGTACGTCTGAACTGCCTCTGTAAGTCAATGACATACGTAAATACTGTGCATGAATACATGAGGTCATATATATATATATATATATATATATATATATATATATATATATATATATATATATATATATATATAATACGTCAAGCCTCTCGCGGGCATCCCATCGTATCGTATCTACCTCTCGTGGGCATCATCACCGTCGTCGTTATTATTATGTGACTAGCTCATCGTGGTAGTGCGTATATAACGTCGTCACCTTCCCCATACCCCATACATATATATATATATATATATATATATATATATATATATATATATACATATATATATAAATACATAATATACCCGTATATAACGCCGAGGGGTCACAGTGTCCGTATATGCATTTATAAATGAAATGCAATGCATAAATATTACAAGAGTACTAGTAACTCTAGAGACCATACTGGATCTAAAGAAAAGACTTTCTGAAGATAACATTATGGAACATGAATCAAATGGCTCATCCCTAACTCTAAGAGTAGAATCATTATGGATAATGTTATGTGTACGTCTTGTTCATAAGGATCATGCCAAAAAGAAGGAAAAGGAAAGCCTTAACATACTAAAATCCTGTAAGGTCCAGTGTATCGAGGTCTAAGCTTACCCTTCTTGCCGAATCTCATAACGCCTTTCATAGGTGACACCTTCAAGAATACCTAGTCATCAACCTGGAATTCTAAATATCGTCGGCGATTATCTGTATAAGACTTCTGACGACTCTAAGGTACCAATAATCGATCTTGAATAAGCTTGACCTTCTCTACTGCTTGCTGAATCAAATATGGCCCTACTAACATAGATTCCCCCACTTCAAACCATCCGATAGGTGACCTATACTTTCGCCCATATAAAGCTTCATACGGGGCCATCTATATACTGGAATGATAACTATTATTATACGCAAATTAGATAAGTGGCAAATGATCATCCTAGCTACCTGCGAAGTCTATCACACATGCCTGTAGCATATCCTCAAGTGTCTGAATAGTACGCTCAGCCTGGGGTTGAAATGCGGTGCCAAGACTTACTTGAGTCCCCACTTTTTGAAAGGACTTCCAGAAGTTAGCTGTAAACTGCGCACCTCTGTAAGAAATTATGGATATCGGAACACCATGAAGTCAGACTATTTCCTTAACGTAAAGGTTCGGATAATCTTCTGCTGAGTAAGTAGTCCTGACAGGTAGGAAATGGGCTGATTAATTAAGTCTATCAACAATCACCCATATAAAATCGAACGTACGCTGAGAACGGGGCAAGCCTGTAATAAAATCCATATTTATTGCTTTCCACTTCCATATTGGAACTCGATAGCCTGCAATAATCCATCGGGCTTCTGATGCTCAATCTTTACTTGCGGGCAGTTGGGACACTGAGCTACGAACTATGCTATGTCTTTCTTCATTCTATCTTCTTACCAATAAACTTCCTTAATAGCATGATACATTTTTGTCATCCCCGGATGAATGCAACATCGAGAATAATGAGTCTCTCCTATAATCTAACGACATAATCCTGCAATATCAGGAAAACACAGTCTGTCTCGATATCTGAGAACTCTAGCTACAGTAATCTCAAATGGTGTCTTCTTCTTCTAAGGAGTTGCGACTCTATAATGAACTAACATAGGATCCTCGTACTGGCGCTCCTTAACCTCAGCTACTAAAGATGAGACTGCTGAATCCTGAATAACAACTCCTGTATCGCTCGAGTCCAATAATCGAACTCCTAGGCTAGCTAACTGCTACAGCTTACGAATTAACTCCTTCTTTTCTGGCTGAACATAAGATAAGCTACGCATGGAACTGTGGCTAACGGCATCGGCTACTATATTTGCCTTTCCGAGATGATACAGGATACTGATATCATAATCCTTCAATAGCTCCAACCATCGTCTTTGACTCAAATTCAACTCCTTCTGCTTGAACTAAAGGCTCTTATGGTCCATATAGATATCAACATGAATGCTATACAAGTAATGCCTCCACATCTTCAATGCATAAATCACCGCAGCTAACTCCAGATCATGGGTCGGGTAATTCTTCTCGTGCTTTCGCAACTACCTTGAAGCATAAGCATTAACTTTGTCGTGCTGCATCAACACAAAACCTTACCCAATGTCTGAAGCATCACAATAAATAACATAGCCTTCCGATCCTTCTGGGAGCATAAGAATGGGTGCTGAAGTCAGTTTGTTCTTCAACTCCTGAAAACTGGGCTCACAAGTATCAGTCCACTGGAACTTAGCTGATTTCTAAGTCAGCTTTGTCAGTGGTGTAGAAATGTGGTGCAGAAATGGATGAAAAACCCTCTACTAATCTCCTATAATAACCTGCCAAGCCCTCAAAACTGCAAACCTCCGTCGGTGTTGTGGGTCTAGGCTATTTCTTCATGTCTTAAATCTTCTGTGTATCTGCCCTAATACCCTCATCTAAGATGATATGCCCCCAGAAAAGTCACAGAATTCAACCAGAACTCACATTTAGAGAACTTTGTATACAGCTTCCGAGTCTGAAGAACTTTAAGGACAGCACGTAAATGATCTGCATGCTCTGCTTCTGATCGAGAGTATACCAGAATATCATCGATAAACACAATCACAAATAGATCTAAGAAGGGACTGAATACGCTGTTCATCAAATCCATAAATACCTCTGGTGCATTAGTCAACCCAAACGACATTACACGGAACTCGAAATGACCATATCTAGTTCTGAAAGCTGTCTTCGAAATGTCCTTCTCTCTAACTCTCACCTGGTGATACCTTGATCTCAAATCTATCTTTGAGAACCATTTAGCACCTGGCAACTGATCAAATAAGTCATCAATCCTCAGGAGCGGATACTTATTATTTATTGTCACCTTATTCAACTGCCTATAGTTAATACACATTCGCAAGGATCCGTCTTTCTTTCTCACAAACAACACTGGTGCTCCACACGATGATGTACTAGGCCTGATAAAGCCTTTCTCAAGCAAGTCCTTCAGCTGCTCCTTCAATTCCCTCAACTCAGCAGGCGACATCCTATAACGAGGAATAGATATCGGTTGAGTATCTGGTAATACGTCGATGGAAAAGTCAATCTCTCGCTCTGGAGGACGACCTGGAAGCTTATCCAAAAATACATCAAGAAACTCATTAACCACTAGAACAGATTGAAAAGTCGGTGGCTTTGCTTCTGCATCCCAAACCCGGACTATACGATAAATACAATCTTTGTCAATCATCTTCCTTGCCTTGAGATAGGAAATAAACCTACCTCTCGGCGATGCTGTATTACCTTTCTACTCTAGAACTAGCTCTCCTGAAAACTGAAATTGAACCATCTTCGTTCTACAATCAACATTAACATAACAAGAGGCCAACCAATCCATACCCATAATAACATCAAAGTCTACCATATCTAACTCAATCAAATCTGCCATAGTATGTGTTACACCCTAAATTTTCCCTTAGCGTACAGTGAATAGATTAGCAAAGGGCATGATGTATACGAAGATGGACAAGTAAGAAATTGTCTTAAATGATCCTAATTAAGATTTCCAAAGACATTCGAGTTAAGGCAAGAAAGTTGTTAAGGATAGCGAGTTATAAGTTGAGTGTGTCGGGCAAAACTACGAGCATCAAGTTAATGATGTCTTAAGGATGTTTTGAAGAAGAGTTATAATGCCTCTTAGATTAATAATGAAGTGATAAACAAGTGCTAAGAAGGTTCCATAAGGATTGGAGATCAAACGAGACGACGGGAACCATTCCGGTGGAACTGTGAGTTCCACGACCATATTCCATGGACAGCATCATGATCCACGAACCGTGGATGTGTCCGTGGAACTACCAGCAGAGAAGATGGCCGGCTGGTCGTGAACCACGACCAGTTCCACGGCCAGCACAAGGTTCCACGGACCGTGGAACAGTCCGTGGAAGTCCCGACGACTGGAATATTCTAAGTCTTTATATGTGATGCCCAGTCCATTTATTTCATTTCCACCAACTCCTTCAACCTCTCAAGACCTCTAGAACCTTCCACACATTTCATCCATAAGAAAACAAAGGGAATCAAGTATCAATAACAAGAATTAGAGTGAATCAAGTGAAGGAAACCTCACTAAAAGCCATTCAAATCAAGAAATCCTAAAAGAGGTGAAATAGGGTTTTGGTGAAAAAGGTGTATTACCATTAAAGGCTTGTTCCTCCATCATCTAAGGTAAGCTTCATGATCTTTCTATGTTTTTTGAAGTATTTATAAGTTGAAACACATGGATTGTAGAAGAATATGGAAAATGGGTCATAAATGTGTGAATAGTGCCATTAATGAGTAGTAGTGGGATTGAATCATGAGAATGGACATGTTGAGGTTATAAATGCATTATAAATGATATGTAAAACATGGAATAAGTATTATATGTGAAAGAATATGATGGTGGACCTTTTTATGATTATGGAGAGTTGGAGTGAAATTGTGAAATGTGAATAATGTAAGTGAATGACGATTATTGTTCATAATATTGTGATTGTCATTGTGAATGTTGGGAGTTGATATGGAATATGGCGGAAAGTAGTATAAACAAAGGAAATGCTGCCCAATTTTCTTTAGCCTTAAGAGGTGCGTTCTTGTAATTGCCTAGATAACGACGATACGAACTCTCTTGAAGGTAAAGACGTGAGCATTAAAGGAGAACGAGCAAGCAATAGAGTAGCTAAACGACAAAGGTATGTAAGGCTCAACCTTTCTTCCTAAGGCATGAATCCTATGCATGATTTTATTCTTTCTTCATGACATTCCTATGTTCCGAAAGACTAAGGGCCTACGCTCATGAATGGTTATATGAGATAAGAAATACGCTATGAGTACGAAGATGATAATGCTAAGTTTGAACCTAAAGATTCAGAGATTACGATATGACGTTGACTACGATTCATTGATGTTTTCCCTCATGCTCACTCACCTTAAAACGTTAGTCCCTCCAAGGTGAGATATAACGCTTATGATTACTCCATAACGTAATCGGAGGTTCACGACCTTACGTCACCCCGACACAGCTATAGTTGCCTTCAAGTTCTAAGGTATGTTTTGATGCTATATGTATAATGATATTAAATGATGATAGAGCCATGATATGTCTATGAAATGAATGATAGTGATGAGTCTGTGATATGTATGATGATGAGATTCCACCGCGCCTAATTGGCCGGACATGTCACCGCTAAGGCGGGCTACTTGAGATTCCACCGTGCCTAATTGGCCGGACATGTCACCGCTAAGGCGGGCTGCTATGATTCCACCGCGCCTAAAAGGCCAGACATGATCACCACTAGTGGGCTGCATATGATGGTTACCCGGACGTGGGTTAACGACATGGTGATGTATGATTGATATGATGATGTATATGTGGTATGATAAGGCATACGCTATGATAATGCACATAATATGTTTATGTATGATGTATGTATATAACATGTATCCATACCTAAAGAAAGACACAAAGTTATATCCACACCTCGTGACTTATGACTTCCTTATTATGTTTATTTCATTCCTGCCTTACATACTCAGTACAATGTTCGTACTGACGTCCGTTTTCTTTGGACACTGTGTTCATGCTCACAGGTAGACAGGGAGGTGATCTAGACGCATAGGAACTAGTGGCTGTGTTGAGAGCACTCCATTTTCCGGAGGTGCCATTGATTGTCCTTTTGGTATATATATATATATATATGTATATATTCTTAATTTGGGCACGACGGGTCCTGTCCCGTCCATATGTCTAGTACTCTAGTAGAGGCTCGTAGATACATATGTGTGGGTAGTATGGTCCCATAGTCCTCATGTACATGTATGTATATATATATTTTGATAGCCGAAGGGCTTATGCTTATAAAAGTAAATATGTTTCAAATGCTAGTAGTTCTCTGTGATTATGAGTATATATATTATGAATGAGAGCAGAATGAGCGGTGTTCGGTGGTTAGCCCCGGATGCCCGTCACGGCCCGTAGTTCGGGTCGTGACGTGTATGGTATCAGAGCTGTTCAGTCCTAGGAAGTGTCTACGAGCCGTGTCTAGTAGAGTCTTGTTTATAGTGTGTTGCGCGCCACACTAATAAACAAGAGGCTACAGGGCATTTAGGAAAAATGACCATCTTTCTTCTTATGAGATCGTGCGGTAGAGCCGAGTATAAGATTTACTCCTCCCTAATAAGTGTGTTGTGATTTCAGAAATGCCGCCAAAAGGGAAAGCTAAAGCCACCCAGAAGGGCCAGACTACGATGAAAAGGCGGGCGTAAAGAGAGCCGCCTATGAATATAGATGAGGAGAATCACATCATGAGGCTTTATCTAATGCCTCCACTACTCCGCCTATTACGAAGAGCAAGAAGGCTTCTATTCCGGCCTCCTACGCCTCCCGCTCCTCCATCGGCTACTTCGGGTCAATAAGTGACCGAGACTATTCATTTATTGACACAGTTGGTTACCGCCCAGGCGCAGCGGCAAAATGCGGGCCCAAATGATCGCTCAGCTAGTACTAGAGCCCGTGACTTCATGAGTTTAAATCCGCCAGAATTCTTCGGGTCGAAGCCGGATGAAGACCCGCAGGGTTTTATTGATGAGATGCTGAGAACATTGCGGATTATTCATGCCTCCGAGACCGAATCCGTGGAGTTAGCATCATATAGACTCCGAGATGTGGCGGTCCTATGGTATAACAATTGGATAGCATCGAGGCAAGAGAATGCGCCTCCGCCCGTTTGGCAAGAATTTGTAGATGCTTTCATCCGCCATTACTTGCCGCCCGAGGTCCGCCGAGCTAGAGCGGATAGATTTCTAAATTTAAAGCAAGGGAACATGAGCGCCCGGGAGTATAGCCTTCAATTTAATTCTTTGGCGAGATATGCTCCTACTATGGTGGCCGATATGGGAGATCGGGTGCACAGATTTGTGAGTGGCTTAGCGCCACATTTGTTCAAAGATTGCTTAACAACTTCATTGCAAGATGGGATGGACATTTCCCGTATTCAAGCCCATGCTCAAAATCTAGAGGGATAACAACCCCCGCAAAGGGGTGATCATGATGTTGATAGGGGGCAAAGCAAACGGGCCAGATCTATGGGTACAGGCGGTGATTATAGAGGGGATCAAGACACACATTCCCAGGCACTCGGTGCCGCCGCGACGAGTGCACCTCCCCGATTTACAAAAGTGTGAGAGATTTGGTCGCTCTTCCCGCCGTACGGAACCGCAGTTCGAGGGCCCCGTGTTCTCGGTTGGGGGAGATTACGCCGGTGGGAGACCGACGGTTCCCGATGCACCAAAGGCAGAAAATTGCACTCGTGGCCATGTCGCTGTGGTACGTACGCTTGTTATGTTTGTGGGAAGACCGGACACTTGATGCGAGATTGTCCTTCGAGATACGGTAGAGGTGGGGTTCAGCCCGCGGATCAGCAGCAGGTTCCTCTTCCGTACGCCCGACAGGGCAGACTCCCCAGATTCCATCAGGCCGAGGTAGAGGCCGAGGGGGAGCAGCTACTTCAGGTGCCACACAGCCCCGCTTGTATGCCTTAGCTGGACGACAGGATCTCGAGTCCTCCCCAGATGTGGTTACAGGTATATTGATCGTGCTCTCTTATGATGTGTATGCATTGATAGATCCAGGATCTACGTTATCATATGTTACTCCATATGTTGCAAATCGTATTGGGGTGAAACCCGAGCCGATCAAACCTTTTGAGGTATCTACTCCGGTTGGTGATCCCGTGATAGCTAAACAAGTGTATAAAGATTGTATAATTGTGATATGCGATCGCCAAACCAAAGCTGATTTAGTTGAGCTGGAAATGCTAGATTTCGATGTAATTATGGGTATGGATTGGTTGGCCTCATGCTATGCTAATGTTGATTGCCGATTGAAATTAGTTCGCTTTTAATTTCCGGGAGAACCCGTGCTTGAATGGAAAGGTAATACGGCAACCCCAAGGGGTAGGTTTATTTCCTACCTTAAGGCAAGAAAGATGATAGCTAAGGGCTATATTTATCATCTAGTCCGAGTTCATGATACGGAAGCAAAGTCACCAATATTCCAATCTGTTCCGGTAGTGAATGAATTCTCGGATGTATTCCCAGATGAACTCCCAGGCCTTCCTCCAGAAAGGAAAATTGAGTTCGCTATTGATGTGTTACCGGATACCGAACCTATTTCTATTCCTCCTTATCGAATGGCTCCGGCAGAATTAAAAGATTTAAAGGCCCAGTTGAAAGATTTGCTCGAGAAGGGGTTTATTAGACCCAGTTCATCACCGTGGGGAGCACCAGTCTTATTTGTGAGGAAGAAAGATGGCTCCCTACGAATGTATATTGATTATAGACAGCTGAATAAAGTGACGATAAAGAACAAATATCCTCTTTCGAGGATTGACGATTTATTTGATCAGCTACAGGGTGCCAAGTGGTTCTCTAAGATAGACCTGAGATCGGGTTATCATCAAGTCAGGGTGAGAGAAGAAGATATTCCCAAAACAGCCTTCAGAACGAGTATGGCCATTATGAATTCCGAGTGATGTCGTTCGGGCTAACTAATGCTCCAGCTGTGTTCATGAATTTGATGAACAATGTATTTAGGCCTCTCTTGGACCTATTTGTAATAGTATTTATTGATGATATTCTGGTGTATTCTCGCACAGAATCTGAACATGAAGATCATTTATGTATCGTTCTTGGCATTCTTCGAACTCGGAAATTGTATGCAAAATTTTCAAAGTGCGAGTTTTGGCTGAATTCTGTGACATTTCTGGGTCATGTTATTTCAGATGATGGCATTAGAGTCGACACTCAGAAAATTGAGGCTATGAAGACTTGGCCAAGTCCTACGACGCCTACAGAAGTTCGTAGTTTTCTGGGATTGACAGGTTATTATAGAAGATTTGTAGAGGGCTTTTCATCTATTTCGGCCCCATTGACGAAGTTAACTCGCAGTCAAAAATTTCAAGAATGATGCTTGTGAGGGTAGCTTCCAAGAGTTGAAGGACAGATTAACCTCAGCTCCAGTCTTAACACTTCCAGAAGGGTCGGATGGCTATGTAGTGTATTGTGATGCTTCCGGTGTTGGGCTAGGATGTGTACTAATGCAGCATGAAAAAGTTATTGCTTATGCTTCGAGACAGCTGCGGAAACATGAAAAGAACTATCCAACTCATGACCTCGAATTAGCTGCGGTTATTCTTACGTTAAAAATGTGGAG
This sequence comes from Lycium ferocissimum, assembly GCF_029784015.1. Lineage (NCBI taxonomy): Eukaryota > Viridiplantae > Streptophyta > Magnoliopsida > Solanales > Solanaceae > Lycium > Lycium ferocissimum. Next base: position 9,802 of record NW_026727146.1, on the reverse strand, counting down.
ACATTATTTGTATGGCGTACATGTTGATATCTACACAGATCACAAAAGTCTTCAATATATTTTCAAACAGAAAGAGCTGAATCTGCGGCAGCGGCGATGGTTAGAATTGTTGAAGGATTATGATGTGAATATCTTATACCACCCTGGAAAAGTAAATGTAGTAGCTGACGCGCTTAGCCGCCGATCTATGGGTAGCCTATGTGAAGTGCCTTTGGAGAAGAAAGAAATGATCCATGAACTCCATCAGCTAGCTAATCTTGGAGTACGTCTAATTGATTCAGGCGATGTAGGAGTTAGTGTTAATGATCCCATGCCGCTCATCCTTGAATGTGGAAGTAAAAGAGCAACAATATGAAGATTCTCAATTAAGCCATTATAGAGATATATGTCATGCAAAGGAGGAGTCTCATTTGAAATTTCCACATAAGGGGTTCTTAAATACCGAGGCAGGCTATGTGTTCCAAACGTTGCAGAATTACGCCGCCGAATTCTAGAAGAAGTTCATTACTCCCGGTATTCTATCCATCCAGGAGCCACAAAAATGTATCATGATCTTAAATTGATGTATTGGTGGGATGGCATGAAAAAAGACATAGCAGAATTTGTAGCACAATGTCCAAATTGCCAGCAAGTGAAGATAGAACACCAAAAGCCAGGGGGATTATTACAAGCAATGGAAATTCCTACGTGGAAATGGGAAGTGATCAATATGGATTTTATTGTAGGATTGCCCCGCTCCCGAGGCAAGTATGATTCTATCTGGGTGATCGTGGATAGATTGACGAAAGCAGCTCATTTCCTCCCAGTCAGAACTACATACTCAGCAGAGGATTATGCGAGACTGTATATCAAAGAGATTGTAAGGCTTTATGGAGTCCCGATATCTATTATTTCAGACAGAGGAGCACCATTTACAGCTAAGTTCTGGAAATCTTTTCAAGAGGGCCTAGGTACTCAAGTGAGGCTCAGCACGGCATTCCATCCGCAGACTGACGGACAAGCCGAGCGTACTATACAGACTTTGGAGGATATGCTAAGGGCATGTGTTTTGGATTTTGGTGGTAGTTGGGATGACCATTTACCCCTAATTGAATTTGCCTATAACTATAGCTATCATTTTAGCATCCAAATGGCTCCGTATGAAGCATTATATGGAAGGAAGTGCAGATCTCCAATTGGATGGTTTGAAGTCGGAGAAGTACAATTAATAAGCCCCGAGTTGATTCAGCAAGCTGTAGAAAAAGTCAAGATGATCCGAGATCGGTTGTTAACAGCCCAAAGTGGCCAAAAATCTTATACGAATAACCGCCGGCGAGATCTAGAATTTCAAATCGGTGATTGGGTATTTTTGAAAGTATCGCCAATGAAAGGGGTGATGAGATTGGTAAGAAAGGGAAGTTGAGTCCTCGATATCTTGGACCCTGCAAAATCATCCGTAAAGTGGGTCAAGTAGCTTATGAATTAGACTTGCCTTCAGAGCTTGAATTAGTTCATCCAGTATTCCATGTCCCAATGCTCCGCAAATGTGTTGGAGATCCCACAAAGATCGTGCCAATAGATGATGTTCAAATCACAGATAAGCTAGCCTACGAAGAAGTGCCTATTGCCATACTAGACAGGCAAATACGAAGATTTCGGAATAAGGAAGTGGCTTCAGTTAAAGTTTTATGGCGAAATAACAGCCGAGAGGAGATGACTTGGGAAGCGGAAGAGAAGATGAAATCCACATATCCGCATTTATTCCAGACCCCGAAAGAGATATATGATGAAACTTCGAGATTATAAGGTATGTATGCTTTTCTTTTATGCATATGGGTCGTGTGTGGCCAATCTATATTGCTATTATGTTGTGGCCCTATGAGGCAATGATATTATGGGTTGTTGTGATAGGATGGTAATGCCATATTACAAGGGAACCTCTGGCTAAATTTTTCTAGAATTCCTAACGATTTAACATTCGAGGACGAACGTTCCAAAACGGGGGAAGAATGTTACACCTCGAAAATTTTCCCTTAGCATACAGTGAATAGATTAGCGAAGGGCATGATGTATATGAATATGGACAAGTAAGAAATCGTCTTAAATGATCCTAATTAAGATTTCCAAAGACATTCGAGTTAAGGCAAGAAAGTTGTTAAGGATAGCGAGTTATAAGTTAAGTGTGTTGGGCAAAACTACGAGCATCAAGTTAATGATGTCTTAAGGATGTGTTGGAGAAGAGTTATAATTCCCCTTATATTAATAATGAAGTGATAAACAAGTGCTAAGAAGGTTCCATAAGGATTGGCGATCAAACGAGACGACGGGAACCATTCCGGTGGAAATGTGAGTTCCACGACCATGTTCCACGGACAGCATCATGATCCACGGACCGTGGATGTGTCCGTGGAACTGCCAGCAGAGAAGATGGCTGGCTGGTCATGAACCACGACCAGTTCCACGGCCAGCACAAGGTTCCACGGACCGTGGAACAGTCCGTGGAAGTCTCGACGACTGGAATGTTCTAAGTCTTTATATGTGATGCCCAGTCCATTTATTTCATTTCTACCAACTCCTTCAACCTCTCAAGACCTCTAGAACCTTCCACACATTTCATCCATAAGAAAACAAATGGAATCAAGGATCAATAACAAGAATTAGAGTGAATCAAGTGAAGGAAACCTCACTAAAAGCCATTCAACTCAAGAAATCCCAAGAGAGATGAAATAGGGTTTTGGTGCAAAGGGTGTATCACCATTCAAAGCTTATTCCTCCATCATCTAAGGTAAGCTTCATGATCTTTCTATGTTGTTTGAATTATTTATAAGTTGAAACACATGGATTGTAGAAGAGTATGGAAAATAGGTCATAAATGTGTGAATAGTGCCATTAATGAGTAGTAGTGGGATTGAATCATGAAAATGGACATGTTGAGGTTATAAATGCATTATAAATGATATGTAAAACATGGAATAAGTATTATATGTGAAAGAATATGATGGTGGACCTTGTTCATGATTATGGAGAATTGGAGTGGAATTGTGAAATGCGAATAATGTAAGTTAATGACGATTATTGTTCATAATATTGTGATTGTCGTTGTGAATGTTGGGAGTTGATATGGAATATGGCAGAAAGTAGTATAAACAAAGGAAACGCTGCCCAATTTTCTTTAGCCTTAAGAGGCGCGTTCTTGTAATTTCCTAGCTAACGACGATACGAACTCTCTTGAAGGTAAAGACGTGAGCATTAAAGGAGAACGAGCAAGCAATAGAGTAGCTAAACGACAAAGGTATGTAAGGCTCAACCTTTCTTCCTAAGGCATGAATCCTATGCATGATTTTATTCTTTCTTCATGACATTCCTATGTTCCGAAAGACTAAGGGCCTACGCTCATGAATGGTTATATGAGATAAGAAATACGCTATGAGTACGAAGATGATAATGCTAAATTTGAACCTAAAGATTCTAGAGATTACGATATGACGTTGACTACGATTCATTGATGTTTTCCCTCATGCTCACTCACCTTAAAACGTTAGTCCCTCCAAGGTGAGATATAACGCTTATGATTACTCCATAACGTAATTGGGGGTTCACGACCTTACGTCACCCCGACACAGTTATAGTTGCCTTCAAGTTAAGGTATGTTTTGATGCTATATGTCTAATGATATTAAATGATGATAGAGCCATGATATGTCTATGAAATGAATGATAGTGATGAGTCTATGATATGTATGATTATGAGATTCCACCGTGCCTAATTGGCCGGACATGTCACCGCTAAGGTGGGCTGCTTGAGATTCCACCGTGCCTAATTGGCCGGACATGTCACCGCTAAGGCGGGCTGCTATGATTCCACCGCGCCTAAAAGGCCGGACATGATCACCACTAGTGGGCTGCATATGATGGTTACCCGGACGCGGGTTAACGGGATGGTGATGTATGATTGATATGATGATGTATATGTGGTATGATAAGGCATACACTATGATAATGCACATGATATGTTTATGTATGATGTATGTATATGACTTGTATCCATACCTAAAAGAGTACACAGGTTATATCCTCACCTCGCGACTTATGACTTCCTTATTATGTTTATTTCATTCCTGCCTTACATACTCAGTACAATGTTCGTACTGACGTCCGTTTTCTTTGGACACTGTGTTCATGCCCACAGGTAGACAGGGAGGTGATCCAGACACGTAGGAGCTAGTGGCTATCTTAAGAGCACTCCATTTTCCGGAGGTGCCATTGATTGTCCTTTTGGTATATATATATATATATATACATATATATATATATATATATATATGTATATATTCATAATTTGGGCCGACGGGGTCCTGTCCCGTCCATATATCTAGTACTCTAGTAGAGGCTCGTAGATACATATGTGTGGGTAGTATGGTCCCATAGTCCTCATGTACAGGTATGTATATATATTATTTTGATAGCCGAAGGGCTTATGCTTATAAAAGTAAATATGTTTCGAATGCTAGTAGTTCTCTATGACTATGAGTATATATATTATGAATGAGAGTAGAATGAGCGGTGTTCGGTGGTTAGCCCCGGATGCCCGTCACGGCCCGTAGTTCGGGTCGTGACAGTATGAAGATCACAAACTATAACCACACAATCTCTAAATACTCATCTAGCTATCACTAGGTCACTAATCGGTGTAGACACCTCAAAAGGGTTTGTTCGACTAGGGTTTCACCCTAAACTGACCAAAGAATAAACGGAGTAACATACCACAATGTAGAATCTGGATCTATCAATGCATACACATCATGGAAAGAGACTGATAATATACCTGTAACAACATCAGGCGAAGACTCAAGATCCTGTCGACCAGCCAATGCATAAATGCGGTTCTGAGGACCGCTTGAACTAGATACTCCACCTCTGCCTCTACCACAACTAGCTGGAGTCTGAGAACCCCACCCAGGAGGACGCACAGATGACGAAGATCCAGCTGCAGACCCTATCGGCTAAACTACACTTCCACCACCTCTCAATGGACAGTCTCGCATAATGTGGCCTGGCCGACTACAGGTATAACAAACATTTAAACCCAAGCGGCACTGCCTAGCATGTAACTTACCACACTGGGTACATCACAGTAAAGATGGTCTCATCTGACTGGAACTGCCCCTAAACTGGGAATTGGAAACCCTGGAACTTTGGGCCTGCTCAAAATGAGTGGGTCTATCAAACCTGGGTCCTGGGAGATGTGAAGGTGTACTAGCCACTGTATAGGCTGAACGCCTAGAGAACTGCTGCCTCTGACCACCTTTGAACTCACTAACAAATCCTGAAGATCTAGCTCTCTTACTCTGACCCCTATCATGCTCACGCTCGGCCCTCCGCTACTGTTTACGCTCCTCAAGGTTCTGAGCGTGCGCCTGAATGCGAGAAATATCCATACCTGTCTGAAGAGAAGCCGTCATGCAATCATCAATCAAGTGTGATCCCAAAACGCTCACGAACCGGTAAACACGATCCTCCATCTAAGCTATAACAGCTGGAGCATATTTGGCCAATGAGTTAAAGTGAAGACTGTACTCCCGAACACTCATATTCCCCTGTCTAAGGTTCAGGAACCTATCAGCTCGGGCCCGTCGAATCTCTAGCGGTAAATAATGTCGAAAGAAGGCATCTGTAAACTCCTGCCACACAGGTGGGGTTGCATTAATCCCTCTAGACGATACCCAGGTCTCATACCAGTGAACAGCAACATCCCGTAGTCTATAGGAATCTAATTCTACTGACTCGGTGTCCGAAGCATGCATCACCCGCAACGTCCTCAACATCCCATCTATGAAATTTTGCGGGTTCTCATCTGGTTTCGATCTAAAAAAATTCTAGAGGGTCTAAATTAGTAAAATTTCAAACCCTGGCACTAACAGTCCTGTCACCATAACTCGTACCCTGACACTGGGCCTGCGCTGAGTCAACAACTGAATAGCCTCTCACATCTCCTGGCCTGAGGCATCATGTGGAGGAACTGGGGTGCTGGAGCTGGGACTCCTCTATGATCCTTTAGAGCGGGCGGAGTATGAGAGGTCTGAAATGGAACCTCATTCTGGGACTCGCGCTCCTCAACATCTACAGGTGGCACTCGACCAGTTCTCCTACCGGCCACTGACTTGCCCTTCTGGGCCGCTGAAGCTTTCCTCGTCACATGTATTACTGAAATCATAATATAAGGTCAGGAAAAGGGAATCCTCATAACATAGCTCTATCGCGCGATCTAAGATGAGAAAGAAAGGCAATCTTCCTAAATGTCCTGCAACCTCCTGTTTATAAGTGTGGTGCACTACATGCCATAAATAAGACTCTGCTAGACATGACTTGTAGACAACCCTAGGACTCAACCGCTCTGATATCAAGTTTGTCACGACCCAACTGGAGGGCCATGACGGGCACCGAGCCCTACCTGCCGAGCACCGCTAAACATACTTTCCTATCATAATCATAATTAAGAACGGACCTCGAGGGTCATCAAAAAGAGATCTACTAAATCATGAAAGATATACTGAAAAAGGAATGAGCCCATGACATACTATATGACTAAGCTGGAAATGAACTGTGCAAGCCGATAAGCCACTATGAAATACTATACAGTAAAATATAGACCGAAGGGACTATGCCAAACCTAACCAATACCATGACTATCTACAAGACTCTACTGGAGTGTCTGACATAAAGAAGTCGGGACAGGGCCTCGACATATCCATATGTACACAAAAGAATTACATACCAAAAGAACGACATCAACTTCGGAACGAGAGGAGTGCTCCAATGCCAGCTGAACGGCAACCTACGGGGGGCGGATCACCAAGCTGTCTATCTTTACCTGCGGGCATGAAATGTAGCGCCCACAGAAAAGGGACGTCAGTACGGACAAAGTACTAAGTATGTAAGGCATGAGAGTAACACAAGAGAGACATAAGAAAACATAAGGTAAATGAATGCAACCTGTACGTCTGAACTGCCTCTGTGAGTCAATGATATACTTAAATACTGTGCATGAATGCATGAGGTCATACATATATATATACAGATATATATACATATATATGTATGTACGTATGTATATATGTGTGTGTGTATAACGCCTGTCAAGCCTCTGTGGGCATCTCATCGTATCATATCGGCCTCTGCGGGTATCATCATCGTCGTCGCTATCATCATGTGACTAGCTCATCAGGTGGTAGTGTGTATACCATCACCTTCCCCATACCTCATACATATATATATACGCGTATATAACGCCTGAGGGGTCACAGGTCTGTATATGCATTTATAAATGAAATCCATGCATAAACATTACAAAAGTACTAGTAACTCTAGAGACCATACTGGATCTAAAGAAAAGACTTTCTAAAGATAACATTATGGAACATGAATCAAATGGATCATCCCTAACTCTAAGAGTAGAATCATTATGGATAACGTTATTTGTACGTCTTGTTCATAAGGATCATGCCAAAAAGAAGGAAAGGGACAGCCTTAACATACCTCGTCGTCTACTTAACAACTAAATATCTATCTTCCTGAGCTTGCAAATCTACATTCAAGATGATTCACACTAAGGTTAAATCGTTAAAACGCTTATAAGATCAAACTAAACTAATAGGTGAGCTAACGAAATTTGGACAGCATTTCCCCTTTATTGCTTACCTCCACCAAACTCCAAAACAACTCTCAAACGTTAATAACAACATTAACAATACCACAGCCAAGAGATTATATTCAATTTAGACTCAAATCAATCCAAAACTTCCTTTCAAATTCAATCCATAGCCAATAACTTCAACACAACACCTTATGACCTTTCTACCATGATTCTCTTCATCTTTAAGACTTGCAAAAACTCTTAATCAACTCAACATAAGTAATAGGATGAAGAACATACCTTATACTTGAAGAACTTCAGCTCACAAAACTTGCTCCAAAGCTTGGTCACCACAACTCCAACTAGAAGCAAGAACTAACACTTTCTATGAACTAATTGAGGATTTTAGAGTTTGATCTTCTCTTAATATGATTTGGGATGTTTATGAATGATGGAGAGAACTTAAAGAATCACTAGGGATCTGTTTTGGTGAAACAAATGAGCTCCAAATCGTGCCAATCAATTTATAACAAAAGGGCAAAACTTCCGCTTCCTCAATTTCACGGAGCACTTTCCCGGTCCGTGGAAGTGACCGTGAAACACTTCCAGTGTCTCCATCCCACTGCCACCATTCTACGGTGGCCAACCACCACTTTCACAGTCGGTGAAGTTATTCACGGTCCATGGAAGTGGCCGTGAAATGGTCTCAATCTAATTTTTCCGACGAAACATATTCTTTCTGATTCGTTTAATGTCTAACCTTCATACTCTTTTTCAAACACGTTTAAGAACTTATACATCTCCGAGATACACCCATCGTCCTCATGCAAAACTTCCCAAATGGTTCCCAATATGAACCTACGACAATCGTCTTAAAATGAAACTTTAACATACGCAAAAAACGAGGTGTAACATTTTCATAACTTGAAATACAACCTTTCATCGAATAGGAATGAGCCAATATTTCGTTTCTCCCAGTTGGCATGAAATTTCTCTTTGACAGTCTACAGTGTTGCATAATAGGGATCAGTTCCTTTGCGTAGTTCCTCTGATATTGTGTTACACCTCGAAAAAATTTTCGTTGATGCACAGTGAATAGACTAACGGAGGGAACGAATTATACGATGTTTCAATAAGTAAGAAATAGCATTTGATGATCCTAATTGAGATTTCAAAGACATTCGAGGTAAGAGAAGAAAGTTGGCCAAGAAATGCAAGGTATACGTTATGTATCGGAAGAGACTTATGAGTAACAAGTCAATGGTGACTTAATGATGTCTCGGAGAAGAGTTATAATGTCCCTTAGGTTGTTAATGAGGTGTTAAACAAGTGTTAAGAAGGTTCCATAAGGATTGGAGATCAAACGAGTCGACGAGAACGAGTTCGGAAAACCTGGGCATTATACTGTCTAACATACTGGCCGTATAAAATATACAGGCCGTATGTTAGGCCGTATATCCTACCCAGAATGGCAGCCCTCACTGGACCAAATGTACGGCCAGACATACGGTCCATATAAATTATACGGACCGTATGTTGGTCCGTAGAACTGAGCGGGACAGATTTTTAAGTTATTAAAAAGGGGACCAAGTTCATTCCATTCATTTCATTTTCTCACTCCACACTTCAACTCTCTAGAAAGCTCTCCACACTTCTTCCACAAGAACTCAAGAGAAATTCATTATCAACTCCATCAAACCAAGAGAATCAAGTGTAAGAAACTCATTAGGGTTCATCCAAGTCAAGAAATCCCATTGGAAGTGAACTAGGGTTTTGGCTCAAGTGAAGTGTTTCCACTCAAAGCTCATTCCCACACTATCTAAGGTAAGTTTTATGATCATTCCATGTTGTTTAAGGTATTGAGAGGTTGAAAAACTTTGATTATGAAAGGAGATAGAAGATGGGTTACAAAGATGAGAATAATGAGATTTTGAGTAGTAGTTGGGAATGAGTCATGATTCTTTATATGTTGTGATTATAAATATGTTATAAATGACATTAATAACATGGGATAAGCATTATATGTGAGAAAACGTACTAGTGTACTACGACCATGATTATGGATGAATTGAAGTGAAATTGTGAAATGTGGATAATGTAAATGAATGAAGATTGTTGGTTATAATATTGTGAATGTATTATAGACATTTGGGAGTTGATATATGATATGGGAAAGTTCCATAAACAAAGG
>NW_026727145.1:0-35152 GCF_029784015.1 Lycium ferocissimum | reverse complement strand
GTTTTAAAATTTGTAGCAAGACGATACGGATTCTCTTGAAGGTAAAAGGCGAGGACGTTAAAGGAGGACGAGCAAGCTATAAAGTAGTTAACGACAAAAGGTATGTGAGGCATTACCCTTCCTTCAAGGCATGAATCTTACGATGACTTTCCTCTCCCTTCGAATCCTCTACGTTCCTAGAGATGAAAAGTCTAAGTCCATGAGTAGCAGACCGGATAAGAAATGGCTATGATGTAATGAAGACTCTAGAGACCACGATATAATGTTCTTACGAGATCAATGATGATGATCACGATCCATTGGCATTTCCTCTTATATGTATGTCACGCCCCAATTTCCGAGGGACGTGATGGGCACCCGACCCCATACCCGGAGCCGAGCGAACCCACAGACTCCTATTGCACACATAAATTTCTTTTTTTTTTCAAACTCAATACTGAAAAATTATAAAATACATAACGAGGCTTTTACAAACTTCGACAAAATCAAATTACACAAAGCTCATTACATAACACACATCGACATATCTACGGGATGGAGCCCTCGACAGACCGACACATCATACCCACAACACCGTTCGCAAAGTCTCTACCGCCATCCGTAAGACACAATGTACATGCTCGGACCTGCGAAAGTTATCCGGTAAGAATTGAGCTCACCAATCTCACCGAGACATCTTCTATCCGTGGGTATCACGCGCAAGAAAACGCAATTTCCCGAAGACAGGGGTCAAGACGTGAAAATGTACTCGAGTATGTAAAGCAAGAAATCCTAATAATGTAATCATAACGGGAAAGAAGAACCATAAAACAAATATGGACTGAGAGTCATAACTGTCTGTACAACGCTTATCCTGTATATACACACGCCAAAGGAGCGAAACATACCGTAATCATATTAATTCGGAAATCATACGCAAGTACAGAAAATAGATTTATTATTCAGAACGTTAGAAGGCTTAGCTAAATTTTCCTTCCTTTCGGGAAATATTTTTACGTCTTACATATACGTGTCACACATAACGTCATCAAATGATCATATCATCGATTATCGTAGCATCGTCACCTTACTGTAGATCGTCGCATTATCGTAGCAAACTCGTTATATTGTCGATTTCCACAATATCAAAATCATCATATCATCGTATCAAAATGAATAGCATATCATCGATCCTCGAACAAATATCGTACCGCCCTCTCGCGAGGGACTCGGTGAATTAATCACATACCGCACCCGCCCTCTAGCCGAGGGTCCTTGGCCGTATTCGGCCCTTTCGGACTCTTGAGTAATCGCATACCGCACGGCCCCCCTAGTGAGGGACTCGGTCGTACCCGGCCCCGCTAGCAAGGGACTCGGTGAAAGATGTCATATTAGGCACGAGCAGAGTAATCAGAAGCCACATACACATACACACGATTCATCTTTGAAACTCACCAAATAAGTAACAGATCAACGCTCGTGTCACGTAGTCATAGTCAAACCAGCTTTTTCGAAAGTACTACCGGAACTTGTCAAATAGAACTTTAGCCATCATACTTACGTATTTTAATCATATACATACAATTTCTTATTTCAAATTCTAGTATATAAGTGAGTGATCATATCTAAGTTAGGTTATTAGCCACATTGGCTATATCATATCATCAAGTTACCAAAACTATACAACGGAACGTGCTCGCGGGCCCACGGGCAAGTACCAATCCGACCCGGCCCGCATATGAGTGTCGTGGATGTTATACATTAGGGAACCCTCCCACTTGAGCGTTTCGTGAGCGATCCGAGCCCTTAGTCAAAAGTTAGGGACGTTCGTCGTTTCGACTCTTTATGAATATATTCTTTAAAGCACATTCTTATTTAGTCATACAAGGGCATAGAAACCATAATTTGACTACATTAAGCATACGGAGGTCAAGAAACAAATAAAAATCACTGACATGCTCGGATCGTAGGGAGTAGAGTTACCCTCGGGAGCGTATCATAGCCTATTCCTACTAAGACATGCCATAAAAGAAAAGGTAAGCCTTACATACCTGCGCCGCCTTGCTAGCCATACTTGTTCATCCCAACTTGCTCATCTACGTTCAAAGGATCCATATGATCATTAGATTCATCGACTTGCATTTGCCTTAATTTTTCATACAAAGTTCACTTATAAGCTACCGAAATTTCAGCAAAGACCTCCTCTCGTAAATGCACCGTCCCGAGAATATGGCTCGGCCCAAAATCAACATACGTAAATCCGGAATTCAACCCGGCCAATCCAACAACAATACTAACAATCATAACAACAATATCGATAGATAATTTCAACATGTCCAAACCAACATCCATTCTTACCCGAAACCTTCCAATTTAACTAGAAACATCCATAACACATTTTCTACTTTCAAATTCATAAACTATGTCGACAATCCCATACGTTAACAACATTATTTTCATCAAACAAGGAAGTTTACATAAATCACTTTAGCTTCCGAAAACAACCCACACGGTTTCTAACTTCAACTTGGAGCATTAACCTTCATTTTCTTGCCACAAATTTCATGAGGACAACAACCAAAATGCTAGGTAATATTAACTCAACATGGCTGCCCCAAAACAGCCTATACACGGCCAGCCACAACATGTAGTATTTCGTGATTTCCATTCGTTTTCCACACATTAGAACGACGCACAAACATACTAATCACAATTAATCCACCTTCCTTACACAACCTGACATGCACGGTCCAACATCTACATACATAATCTCATAGTTTTCATTCATTTACTACACGTTACACCATCATACAAACATGTCAAATTCCATTAGTTCATCACTCCAACACACTCCACATACACACGGTTAAGCACACACATACGGTCCCCACACACCACACCATATTTTCATGAATTTCTTTCAATTCTACATCCCACAACATCCACAAAACATGCAAAACACATATAAAATAAGGTGGAACCATACCTTTTCCTTCCACTTCTTCACACGGCTAGCATGTTGAAACGCAACGACGAGCGATCTTCTTGTTCTAATAGCTACGCCACGACGACGAGGGCCTTCTAGTTGATAGAAAACATGAAGCAAACAATTTTTTTGCAACCACTTTAGGGGAGGGGCTGGTTCGGCCAGCCCCTATTTACCGTTTTTGCTCTTCTTTTTTTTTGTCTTGTTTTCTTTCTCTTCCCTCTCTTAATTAAAAGAATGACTAGCCTCATATATATATATATATATTTGGCAAGCATGTGAGGGGCACATGCCCCTCTCTAGAATTTTCCTTTTCTTTCTCTTCTTTTTCTTTTTCTAGAATTTTCTTTTATTTGTTTTTCTCCAAAAGATGACTTGCTCTAGAATTTTTGTGAAATTACGATTTTGTCCCTCGTCTTTCCACAAAATTACCATAATGCCATTTTGCAAATTTCCCTTTTTGCCCTCAGTCTTTCTCAATATTTCCATACTAATAATATTTTTCAACAACCTACGCATCTCGACGAAACCGAAAAATAACCTCGCCCTGAACGTTCCACCATTGTCTCAGAATATCCAAAGGCCCAAAATGCGAGGTGTAACATATGTACTCACCTTAAATTGTAAATTCCTCCAAGGTGAGATATGACGCTTATGCTATTCCATAACATGACCGGGGGTTTGCGACCTTATGTCACCCCGACATAAACATAGCTACCCTTAAGCGTAATGTATGTATATGTAACTAAGGATGTTAAATCATGGTAAGATTATGATAAGCCACGATATGCCTATGAATTGAATGTTAATGATGGCAAGTGTATGAAATGCATGGTACGTGTGATAATGTGATTCCACCGCACCTAATTGGCCGGACATGTCACCGCTACGGCGGGCTGCTATGATTCCACCATGCCTAATTGGCCGGACATGTCACCGCTACCGCGGGCTGCTATGATTCCACCGCAGCGAGAAAAAGGCGGACATGTCACCACTAGTGGGCTGCATGGGATGGTTACCCGGACGCGGGTGACGATATGATGATGTATGATTGATGCGACAATGTTTGCATGCTATGATAATGTATGTGATGTATTTATGTATGATGTGTCTACATGAAACTGGTTCGTATGTAAAGAGTGTACAGGTTATATCCTCATCTCATGACTTATGATTTCCGATTATGTTTGTTTCACTCCCCCTCGCTACATACTCAGTACAATGTTCGTGCCGACGTCCTTTCTTCTGACGTCGTGTTCATGCCTGCTGTGTAGGCAGGAGACGGCATCGATCCCTAGGAGCCAAAGGTCGATTTGTGAGCACTCCATCATCCGGAGGTGCTATTGATTATTCTTTCGGTACATATTTGTATATTCATATTTTGGGCACGACGGGTCTGTCCCGTCCATATGTCTAGCATTCCATTAGAGGCTCGTAGATACGTTACGTAGTGGAAGTATGATCCCATGGTCTCCATGTATATGTATATATATATCTTTTTGCTAACCGAAAAGCTTATGTTTATAAAAGTGATTATGTTTTAAATGATGAGATATTTTTATGAAATCGGACAAGCATTGTGAATGAGAGCATATAGATAATAGCATGAGCGGTATTCGTGGTTAGCCCCCGATGCCGTAGCGGCCCGTAGTTCGGGTCGTGGCAGGAAAGATCTGCAATACACTTGCGAAGCATTGACACTTGAAAAATGGGTAGACTGACTACAAGTCTGAAGGTAGATCTAACTCATAGGCTACCTGTCCCACTCTGCGTACAATCCTGTAAGGTCCAATGTATCGAGGACTAAGTTTACCCTTCTTACCAAATCTCATAATGCCTTTCATAGTCAACACCTTCAAGAATACCCAATCATCAACTTGGAACTCTAAGTTTCATCGATTATCTCCGTAAGACTTCTAATGACTCTAGGCCAATAATCAATCCCGAATAAGCTTGACCTTCTTCCTGCTTGGTGGATCAAATCGGCCCTACTAACTTAGTCTCCCCCTACTTCGAACCATCCAATTGCCGATCTACACTTTCGCCCATATAAAGCCTCATACGGGGTTATCCGGATACCTAATGATAGCTATTATTATTCGCGAACCGAATAAGCGGAAAGTGATCATCCCAACTACCTCCAAAGTCTAACACAAATTCCTGTAGCATATCTTCGAGAGTCTAACTAGTACGCTCAGCCTGTCCATCAGTCTGGGGGTGAAATGTTGTGCCAAGACTCACCTGAGTCCCCAAACCCTTTTGGAAGGACTTCCAGAAGTTAGCTATAAATTGCGCACCCTTGTCGGAGATAATGGATACCGATGAGTCGTACTTCCGCTTGATATAAACTTTGGATAATCATCGCTAAGTACGTAGTCCTAACAAAGTAAATGAGCCGATTTTGTAAGTCTATCCATAATTATTCATATGGAATCAAACTTACGCTGAGAACAAGGCAAACATGTAATGAAATCCATATTAATTACTTTCCATTTCCAAGTCGGAATCTCAATAGCTTGCAACAATCCACTGGGCTTCTGATGCTCAATCTTTACCTGTTGAAAGTTAGGACATTGGGCTACAAAATCTGCTATGTCTTTCTTCATTCCATCCCACCAATAAGCTTCCTTAATATCATGGTACATCTTTGTCATTCTTGCAAGAATAGAATAACGGGAACAATGAGCCTCCCCTAAGATCTGGCGACATAATCCCGCAACATCGTGAACACATACCGCCCGCGGTATCCGAGAACTCTATCTCGTAGAAATCTTAAATGGTAACTTTTTCTTCGAGGAGATATAGCTCTATAATGAACAAATGTGGGGTCCTCATACGGCACTCTTTCACCTTACCTACTAATGGCGAGATTTGTGAATCCTTAATAGTAACTCCCGTATCGCTCGAGTCCAATAATCGGAATCCTAGGTTAGTTAACTCGAAGGCTCTCGAGCTAACTCTCTTTCTCCGGCCGAACATCACATAAGCTACCCATGAATCTACGACTAAGGGCATCGGCTACTACGTTCGCCTTTCCGCCGATACAAGATGCTAACATCATGATCTTTCAATAGCTCCAACCATTGCCTTTGACGCAAATTCCATTCATTTTGCTTGAAAATATACTGGAGACTCTTATGATCTGTATAGATATCAACATGAAAACCATACAAGTAATTACTCCACATCTTTAGCGCATGAATCACCGTGGCTAGCTCTAGATCATAGGTTGGGTAGTTTTGCTCGTGTTTCCGCAGCTGTCTTGAAGCATAAGCTATAACCTTGCCATGCTGCATTAACACACAACCTATTCCAACATCCGGAGCATCACAATAGATAACATAGCCTTTCTATCCTTCTTGGTGTCGAACCGGGTCGAAGTCAATCTCGTTCTTCAACTCCTGGAAAACGCGCTCACAAGCATCCGTCCATTGAAACTTAGTCAATTTCTAAGTCGCTTCGTCAGCGGTGCCGAAACGGAAGAAAACCCCTCTATGAATCTTCTAAAATGGATCGGCTAAACTCGTGAAACTACGAACCTCCATGGGTGTCGTGGGTCTCGCTAAGTCTTTACGATTTCAATCTTCCGGGTTGCCATCCGAATACTATCGCCCCTAAAATAATGTACCCCGTAAAAGTCACGTAATTCAACCGTAACTCACATTTAGGGAACTTTGCATATAACTCCCGGCCTCAAGTACTTTAAGGACAAAACATTAATGATCTCAGTCGTATCTCGGATCGAGAATGTACCAAAATACCGTCAATAAACACAATCACGAACAGATCTAGGAAGGGTCTGAATATGTTGTTCATTAAATCCATGAATACTGCCGGTATTTGTTAACCCAAACGACATTACACAAATTCAAAATGACCATATGTGGTTCAAGGCCGTCTTCGAATGTCTTCTCTCTAACTCTCACTTGGTGGTACCGGATCTTAAATCTATCTTTTTGAACCATTTGGCGGTCGAATCGATCGATAAATCATCAATCCTCGAAAGTGGATACTTTTTCTTTATCGTCACCTTATTCAACTCGCCCGTAACCAATACACATTTGCAAGGAGCTATCTTTCGTTCACAAATAACACTAGTACTCCCCACTTGACGGTGACGTCATGGTCCGATAAAGCCTTTCTCAAGCAAATCCTTGGGCCGATCCTTTAATTCCCTTAACTCAAAAAGTGCCACTCTATAAGAGGAATAGATATTGGCTTACTATCCGGTAACACATCAATGGCAAAATCAATCTCCCATTCTCAAAGGAAGGCCTGGAAGCTCGTCCGAGAATATATCTAGAAACTCATTAACCACAGGAACAAACTAAAGAGTCGGTGACTTTGCTTCCGTATCGTAAACCCGGACTAAATGATAAATATAACCTTTGGCAATAATCTTTCTTACTTTGAGATAGGAAATAAATCTCCTCTTGGAGATGTTGTATTACCCTTCCACTCTAGAATTGGTTCTCCTAGAAACTAGAATCGGACCATCTTTGTTCTGCAATCAATATTACCACAACAAGAGGCCAACCAATCCATAACATAATAGCATCTAAATCTACCATATCTAGCTCAATCAAGTCTGCCATGGTATGACGGTCACAAACTATAAACACACAATTCCTATATACCCATCTAGCTATTACTGGGTCACCAACGGGTGTAGACACCTCAAAAGGTTTAATCAACTCAGGTTTCACCCAAAACTGAACAGTGATAAGAGGAGTAACGTACAAAAATATAGAACCTGGATCAATTAATGCATATACATCATGAAAAGATACTGATAATATACCTATAACAATATCGGTAAAAACTCAAGATCCTGTCGTCCAGCCAGCGTATAGATGCAGTTCTGAGGATCTCTCGAGCTGGACGCTCCCCTTCTGCCTTTCCCACGGCCTGCTAGCGTCTGAGAGCCTTGTCCCGAAGGGCATAAAGATGATGACGAACCAGTTGCTAATCCTGTGGGATGACATATACCTCTACCACCTCTCACGGACGATACACGCATCATATCGCCTGCCTGACCACAGGCATAACAAGCATTTGAACCCAAACGGCATTGTCCCCGAATATAGCTTACCACACTAAGTACATCGTGATAAAGGTGGCCTCATCTGGCTTGAATCACCTCAATACTGAGAAGCCAAGGCTTTGGAGCTATGACCTAGTCCTGAATAAATAGTCGATCAAATCTCTAACCTGCAAATCGCGGAGGTCCACTAGCCTCTAAATAGCCTGAATGCCTAGAGTACTGCTACCTCTATCCTTCTCTAAACTCACTAACATCACCTGAGGATCTGGCTCTCTTACTATGACCCCTATCATGCTCACGCTCAACCCTCCGCTGCCGTTGACTCTTCTAAAGATTTTGGGCATGCGCCTGAATGCGAAAAATATCCATACCTATCTGAAGTGAGGCCGTCAAGCAGTCATCAATTAGATGCTATCCCAATCCACTCACAAACCAGTAAACATGATCTCCCATATCAGCTACCATAGCTGGAGCATCCATAACCAGTGAATTAAAATGAAAGCTATACTCCTGAGCACTCATGCCCGCCTTTGTAAGGTTCAGGAACCTATTAGCTCTGTCCCGTTGAATTTTTGGTGAAAAATAATATCGAAGAAAGACATCTACTAACTCCTGCCATACGGGTAGAGGTGCATTATCCCTTCTAGAAGACACCCAGGTATCATACCAATGAATAGCCACATCCTGTAATCTGTAAAAAGCCAACTCTACCGACTCAATATCTGAAGCAGGCATCACCCGCAATGTCCTCAGTATCCCATCTATAAAGTTCTATGGGTCCTCATCTGGTTTCGACCCAAAGAACTTTGGGGGGTCTAAATAAATAAAATCATGAACTCTGGCACTAACAGCCCTAGCACTGAATAGTCACTCTCATCTCTAGGCTTGAGGCATCCGGTAGAGGAACTGGGGGTACTGGAGCTATAGCGGGCAGAGTGTGAGAGGACCGAGATGGAACCTCATTCTGGGACTTGCCCTCCTTTACATCTGTAAGCAGCACCTGTCCAGTTCTCCTACCTGCCACTGACTTTCCCTTTAGGGCCACTGTAGATTTTCTCTTCACAAGCATCGCTAAAATCATATCATATTGTCAGAAAAAGAGAATCCCTATAACATGCTTCTATCACATGATCTAAGATGGGAAAGAAAGGCCAATCATTCCTAAATTCCCCGTAGCCTCCTGTTTATAAGTGTGGCACGATTCACACCTATAAGAAAGACTCTACAGGACACGGCTCATAGACAAACCCTAGGACGAACTACTCTGATACCACTTTTGTCATGACTCAACCGGAGGGTCATTACAGGCACCCGGAGCTAACCTACTGAGCACCTCATGACATGCATTTCCTAATCATATCTAAGTGGGCCACAAAGATAACTCATAATATCATAATCTGTAAGGGACACGAGAACAAGAGATTTGTGCACATATATATATTCGCCATCAAACTATGCCTATATATACAAGCCGACAAGGCTACCAAAATGATATAACAAAATGCGGACTGAAAAGGTCATCGAACATCTAACTATACACATACGTTTTTACGAGCCTCTACATAGAATGTATAACATTATAAGGACGGGACAAGACTCCGCCATCCCTATATACACCCAAAAGAATAGTACCAAATAAACCGCAACTCCGGAACAAGCGGAGCGCTCCTATATAATCGCTGATGAATCAGCCTAGGAGTCTAGTCCGTCTCTCTGTCTACCCGCAGGCATGAATGCAGCGTCCACAAAAATTGGGATTTTTCATGAAAGGGGGTTCAATGGGTCTTTCTTGAGAAGTTCATAAATTTTGTTACACTTCCTAAGTTTCTCTTAATGATGAAATTGATTGGGTTTATTCTAGATTATGATGTATCTAAGGTTGTTAATCATATACCTTCCATTATTAGTGATTAATTCTTGAATTTAAGAGTTAGGGTTTATACCCAAAACTAAGGGTTTTGCTTGGATTTCAAAATTGGAGGGATCCTTGAGTTAATTTAGTAATTAGTTGATGAGTTTTGATCACCTAGTGTTTAATTGGATAATTTACCCTCAAATTTCTCGTTTTGCCCTTGTGGGCCCCGTTTCCCCAAGTTTCAGAGTTAGTTTTTGACCCAATTAGAAATATAGGTATCAATCTTCATGATTTCTAATCTAGATTTCGAATACGAATAGACTTTTTTTATTTGTAGACTCAAAGGAAGGGCAAGTGTGTGGCGGACGGTCCGTGACTACTTATTTCGGCATTCCAGGTAGGTTGAGGCTTACTTTGGGTTAGACTTTGATTAGAAACTCATATGTAGTAATTGGAAAGTGTTGGAGACATCATGTTAACCTTCGGGTATGAAGTTTGGGTTGGAACTTAGGGTTTGGTATCTGCTTGTGACTTGTTGATCGGGCTCGTGGCCTGTAGAACTCATAGGATCTTATGTGCTATGTTTGTACGACTTGGTGGATTATTTGCAACTTGGGAGTCAATCGGAAGGATGAAATTACTAGATATTAATATTTGTACCTAGTGTACGCCTCATTATTTGTATAGCCATGTTTGGGATAGTTGACTCTTAATGTAATGGAAATTGGGAATTCATTATGATTACTGTGTGGATCACTGGTTGATGATATGGTGCGCTGTGTATGGCACAACTTGAACTTGATATTATTCATTGTTGTACTTGCATCATTCTATATTCATTTTATATTTGATGCTTTGTGTGTGCCACAACTTGAACTTGATATTATTCATTGTTTGTACTTGCATCGTTCCATATTCATTTCATATCATTTTATTATGCTGTGTGACTAGCACTATTGATGGAAATGAGAAGGAACACTGATGATTATGGAACATGGTAAGTCACCTCTGAGCTGTGTACGGAGGGGCTGATTATGGAACATGGTAAGTCACCTATGAGCTGTGTGCGGATGGGCTGATTATGGAACATGGTAAGTCACCTTCGAGCTTTGTGCGGAGAGGCTGATTATGGAACATGGTAAGTCACCTCTGAGATGTGTGCAAAGGGCCTGATATGGAACACTGATATTGCGATACTTGTAGATGACTGGGTCCTCTGAGCTGTATGCGGAGTGATGGTGTTTGGACTTCACGGGTCCCCCATGGGTTGTGCTGACGAGGCGTGGAGGAATTTCGTCGTCCAAGTACAGGACTATCACTGCATTGTATTGCAATTGCATTTCATACATTACATTTGAATGTTAATGGATTGTCTTACTTCGTTAATATTTGTTGCTATCACCTTATTGACTATGAATGTTGTGACTTGATACTGTATTGTTCAAATGTTGGAACTGGATTCTTGAGAGTTGTTTCCTATTTGGATAAATTGAGAAACGTGGTTGAACTACTTGCTACTGGATTGTGTTTGACTGAATTACTTGTTAGGTGAGTATGATCCTTCTTCTCTTCCCTTTTATTGTACATATGTGATCTAATTGTTGTCGGCCGGTGATATCTACTCTGTACTATTGTGGTGTACTGACCCTACCTCCCTGTACTATTTATGTGAGTGCAGCGTCCGCATTGGGTGAGACATTGATCTCTCGTTAGCAGTCTTAAGGCAAACTCGATAGCTTTCCAGGGTAAGCA
The DNA here is from genome assembly GCF_029784015.1 of Lycium ferocissimum. NCBI lineage: Eukaryota > Viridiplantae > Streptophyta > Magnoliopsida > Solanales > Solanaceae > Lycium > Lycium ferocissimum. Next base: position 23,536 of record NW_026727145.1, on the reverse strand, counting down.
TATGGGACTCAGCTACTCGGATTGGCTATTCTTCACCTTTTTCTTATCTTCTTCCATGAGACATTTTATTTATGTTTTAGACTTATGTTATCAGACTTTTGGACTTGTCTTTATGATTAGTGCTCTTGTACGATTCAGACCATGAGATTCGGGGTGTAGTTCTTCCACACTTAGTATTTATAATATGAAATTCCAAACTTAGTATTATTTTTGTTATTCTTAGTTCTATAAATTGATTTAATAGTCGAGATAATCGATTAAGTTTAGTCAGGTTCGCCTACTATGGTGGGATTTGGTAAGTGCCTGTGCGTTCCTTGAAAATAGGGAGTGACAAGTTGGTATCAGAGCCTTAGGTTACCCGGTCTATAGGTACAAGAGCAAGTCTAATAGAGTCTTACGGATTGGTACGAAGAGCGCCGTACATAGCTGCGAGAGGCTATGGTGGTTTAGGAAACTTCCCCTCTTTCATTCTTTCGTGCCACTTCATTCCAATTGGTATCTGGTCAATCCCAATTGGTAGCTGAATGTCATTGTCTTATTCTTCATGTTCTTAGATTCTTATGCGGTCGGTTTCGTATGACGTGTTACGGTGTGGTATGAGATGTGTCGTCCTAATTCAGATGTTTGACCGAGTTCAGTTCCTAGTTATCGCTTGGGATTTCAGTCGAGTGGAATTGTGGTTATGCTTGGGTCATTGTGTGGTCTCTTGAGAAATGGGGAACTTGGTACAAAGAGTCGAAGATCTCCGTGTTTTCAGCATTGGTTGTTCGGAAGTGGCAAGTGCATTTGCAGCTTATATAGAGAGATTTGTTCGAGGATACGATGGGTTTAGGGGAAAGGTTTCAACTTCGACAAGGCTTGTAATGGCGTGCGCGACATGGGTGCACCTATGGTAGGTTAACAGTTCATTAGTGGTTAAGTGTTGGAGATTGATATGCAGAGATGAGTGTGAGTTCGGTAAAGATTATTGGATTCGGAAAAGTATAGTGAATGCGTGTAATAAAGAAAAGAAGTTGAGAATAAGGACGTAAAGGATGACTTTTTGCGTAAATACGGATAGCAAAGTAAGACTTCTTCGGGTATTTTTGATACGAGTACTTTTCGTGGTAATAGTATGGTCGTGTGAGGAAAAGGATTGGAGTAGATTGATGCCACGACCCAAATTACCGATTGTGCGGGCACATACCTTATTATCACTAGTAGGCGAACCCTTACCCGTTAACCCATTAATCACTAGCCAATTTTAACTTCTTTAATCATTTATACTCTAACAATCAATAAATAAGTGAATGAATAAATAGTCTGACCAAGTCTTAAATAATAAATAATATAAGAGCGGAAGTCTTAACTGTTACACCCCTAAAATCAGAAAGTCATCGTACAAGGACTCTAACCAATAATGTCTAAAGAATGAAATATATGTCAAATATACTAATAAATAATGTCTGGAATTTAAGGTAGACATTTGGAAAGAGAGATCTTCAGGTGGCATGGCATAGGTAGAAGCTTACCCTCGAATCTGATCGAGCAGACTAGCTTCAAGCTAGAGATGTAGTCTAGATGAAATCTCTGGAACACAATCTGCACTCAAAAAGGGTGCAACAAGGTAGTATCAATACAAACACTATGTACCGGTAAGCATCATAGGCCGACTAAGATTAGCTCACGCATATAAGTATAAAATCGACACGATAAACAGATAGGCACTTAATACTCAAATCCAAGTCACTGAACACCCCATAACTGAGTCTCAGCCTAAGATGAAGCTTCTAAGCAACAAGTCTGTCAAGTCTCAATAATCTCACCTGATAATCACAAGTCCAAGTTCCGACCCTATGTAGAATCACTAACCCACAATTTCACTCAGTCAATGATCATATCTATATCATAATTGCCATTCAACAAACCATACCAAAATCAGAACTAAACGAGCATATAATAATGCAGAATAAAATGTAATGATGTGCAATGCAAAATATGATGAAATGCATACAATGCGATGAAATGCATGCAATGCGATGCAATGCACTGGCCAAATACATCACTCCTCAGTCACTCATCACTCGTGTACACATATGCTTTGGTGTCTTTGCCCAATAGTCATGACCTGCAAGGGACCCATGGTGTCCATGTGCCACTCATTCCAGAACGAACCTCGGACCACGATCTTTCAACTAGGCCACATCCTTACCCTCGGTCAAATGAGCCTTTTCATATATATATATATATATATATATATATATATATATATATATATATATATGGACACCACTCGAACCTCGGACCACAAGCTCACAAATAAGCCACATCCTCACCCTAGTCAAATGTGCCTTTTTACACACACACACACACACACACACACACACACACACACACACACGAGATATATATATATATATATATATTGTCACATCACTTTCAATGATCGATTATCAAGTAGTATATCATTTTCATCAAGAAGATCATATTAACTTCTTCACTATGTCTCAATGTATTCTAGTTCATTAGTATGTATGGACTATGAACAATTAGCAATATCAATGTCAAATGCAAGGCATCATACCACAAGTCTTTCATGAATCGTTTCCGAACCATTTCCATCATGTATGAGTATATGAATGCATAAATGAGTGTAAACATGGTAAATCAATGCAAACAATTAAAGCAACAGTGAAGGTACAAATCACAAAGCCACAATTCATATCAAGATTTAGATCAACTCAACCATGAAATGAATCATACAAACCGTCTCAACCAACATAAGAGTCTATGTCCCTCTTTACTTCCACATATAGGAAGTACGCCTCACAACTAAGTCTTGTATCACCAAGATGCTGCATTTTCTATATATTATCATCAACAGTAAATCATACAGCAAGTTTTCATCTACGTAGTGTCATTAGTTTATATCACAATTCAAGTCTAAACTCATTGTCCTTCCCTTCTCCGATGATATGTGCCACAATAAGAGAGAGCTGAGTACAACACGACAATTTAGGTAATAAGTCTAATCACAATAATAGGGCAACAAGCCACCATCAACAACAATCAACCAAATAGAAATCCATCCCGAATCACCACAATATGAATACAGCTACACCTCATATTTCAGTACATATCGTAATGGCGACGAGCCCACAAAATCAGAAGTCATACCAACCTAGCTAATATCCAACCAAAACGCTATGTTCAAAGAACTAATCATGATTTCTCCCATCAATTCTACACAATATAACGTTTCACTAATCAAAGTCTAACTAAAGTAAGCCGTAACCTACCTGGAATGCCGAGCAATAGTCTCGAATAGCCAAACCTTAGCCTTTCCTTCCACTTTGAGAACCTCTATATGATTAACATCTATCAAATATGAATTCTACGTCAGAATGCGAATCTAATGATACCCATATTGCCATAGTTTTGCCCAATACCCAAAAATGGATGCAAAATAGCTAAACCCAAGCCACGAGGGCAAAAATGTAATTTTATTAAAAATTCAGATACAATATAGTCAAAATAGTACTCAGCGAGTCTACACGAGTCCAACGATACCCATATTGCTATACTTTTAGAAAAATACCCAAAATACCCCTACAATGTGAATCCGGGTTCATGAGGGTAAAACGAAAAACTTAGTGCACAATTATTTTACCCATCATCTAGTTAACCTTCAATCTTATTTTCATGGAATTCTATTCATCATAAGCCAAATTTGTCTTTTCTATTTTTAGCCCTAGGGTTCTTTACCCATTAGTTCTTCACAAATAGTGTGTAGGATGACTATGAGATGATGATAATCAACAATAAATAATGAATACTAGGTTAGAATCTTACCCCAAGGTGCTTGTGAATGCTTTTCCCATTGCTATCTCCTCAACCCTTCAACTATTAAAGGTTTCATGAATTCTTAGGTTCTAATCTTTCACCTACTATTAATGGAGCTTAAGCTTCTCATGGGATTTGAAGAAGGGAAGATAATGAATCACGTAAGCGTTTGCACTTACCTTTAAGTAGGAACTCCACCCTAGACCTACGAAAATAGCCTCTCACTTTCTAGGGAAGTATTTTTGGGTTTATGAGGGGAAAGACTTGAAAAAACGGACATTCTGCCCCAAATTTTTGCTGAGCGGGTGCCCAAATTTTTGAAATGTTCAAAACTTCATTTTAGCCCTTGAAACTCATCCGGAACCTCCCGAACACAAATCATATATGCATTTTGATTGTAAACCACGTTACGCACTCACCTGTGACCTCAGAATTCCCAAAAAAATATCACTTTAAACCGGTGTTGACCAAGTCAACCCCAACACTATAAAACTAAGCCTTCACTCGAGACTCAAAACATCCCTGTACGCCTTGGGACCCAAACCAATGACTTCACTAAGTCATAGATCATACTAACAGGACTCGGGAGAAGGGTTAACAATGTTAAATGGGCAAAAACACTATAACAACCAAACAGGTGGTTATAATTAATTTTCGTGACTAGGAAAAAAATAATTGGTATCTGGCATGCTGGTTAGATTGAAGTTGCGATCGGTATGTGAGGAGATTTCATATTTAGTTGTGAGGATTTGAGTTGGGAGTCAATGTGGTATTGTGCTAAGCGATTTGTGAGTCCTTTTAGGAATATGGTTATGGGTTCTAGACCAGTAGGCAGGGATACTTATGATGAGTGGAGGCTTAAGGTGTTGGACAATTATGGCTCGGGTCTTTCTTTAAAAGGTATGTTCATCTGGTCTTCGTGTTTAGAGGAATAATAAGAGTATCGTACAATTAAGGTTAGCATATTAAGAGTTGTATCACCGTCATGCAAGGTAAGATATACATAAGGATTCAGTGTCGAGTTGACGAAATTGGTTATGTCGTGGGCTAATGGAAGCCGGTGGTTAATTTGTAAGAATGACTTTAGTGTCATATGGGAGTGAAGTTCTAGTAATTAAAGAGCTATTAGAGGTTGCATTTAGTATCAGATTGAAAGTGAGAACTCTGTACCTGTTGTGTTAGACTCGGCTAGTTTCTGCTAATACTGGTATTGTTATTCGGTTAAGTTGATGGGTTAATCGCTTAAATGGTTAGAGTTGTATTGGTTGGACAAGTAGGACGTTTGAAGTAGTAAATCAATGACGAGATTCAGATTAAGTCAGATTATAGAGAACATTTCAAAAATTTGAGTTAAGGAAACTTGAGCAAGGGCCGCATGGTAGAGATACGTGGGGACATTGGTAGGACCGAGTATGTGGTTCGTTGGATTTAGAGAGTATTCAGTTTTATAATCAAATGCGTTAAGGGAACTCTAGTGTGTAGAGTGCGTGATATGATTCTATCTCCAGGATTGGTTCAGCTAGTTTGCAAGACTTATGATTATGCGGTGTGGATTCGGGAATTGATTACGGTGTCGGTGATTATGATTCGATTAGAAATCGGGAAATTAACGAGTCAATAAAAGGTATAGTTGATCGTGAGTGGCAAGAATGAGGTACATCCTCTGGATTACTTGGGTTTAAATGGATCGTGGTGTCGTTGTCTTGAATCTTTTAGATGAGATTTTGATTGTGCATAATCTCAATAAAGAAAGGTCTACAGAAATGGACTAAGTGATGCGAGGATATTTCGTGAGGTCTTGAGATCAGCGATTAGTGAGAAGTAAATTTCAGGTATCCGACATGTTAAGTTTTATAGGAAGTGGCTTGTGGGGTACACCATTGGACAGTTTCGTAACACTTTTCAGTGGATGAGTTAGTATGGTTTTAAGAGACAGGATTTGTGGAAGTTCCTTTTGTGTGAGGGCTAGCATTGTAGTCTCAGTATGGGACCGTATTCGTGGTGAGTGTTTTATGCTATGAGTAATATCGACTGGATATTTGGACAAATACCTTTAGATATTAAGGACCTTGAGATGGTTGTGCTACGATGGCGCAAAATTTTATGAGAATTGATGCTTTCGGAAATGTTATGGGCTATCGAGGTTCTTGTTGACACCTGATTCTTGACCTCCCGTAATTTATTTATTTTACTCAGGGTAATTTATAAATAAGATGATTTTGCACACTCACAAAAATTCTGAATAATTTTAAATAATGATCCAGGTTAATATTTTACTTCCATAAATTAATAGGGGAACCTTCAAGGCTTTATTAATTATTCAGATATTTATTAGCACTTTTTCAGCATTTTATAGTATTTTCTATAATTCACCAGCAGCAGAACAATTTCAAACAATTGTTCATTTAATTCAGCAAAATCAAGAAAATTAGATAAAAGGCAATTTATTTACTTTATATTCAAGGAATTTAAGTAATTAATTTTTTTTACCACTTTTACCCCTCAAGCTTTGAATTATTAACATATATGCATGTTTGTGCCAATTTTGACAAAACTGTTTAAAATTATGATTTTTTAGCCTAATTGTTGTTATTTGCATAAATGACCACCTCATGATTAACCAACTCATGGTTCAACACAGCTGGGGTCAATTTTGCAAATTCTGAATTCCGAATGGCCTTAATTGAAATGTCCAAGCCATGGGCAGATTAATTAAGGACGTTAAATTAAATGGTTAAATAATTGGTTAAATTAAATACCTAAATAATGCTACGTTTGCAAATATTTAATTCCAAGGATATTTCTGAAATTAATTACAAAGATTGGCCATATTTCAACCCATATTCAATTAAGGGTCAATTAAGGGGGCTATTTCTGCAAAATGAGTTTTAAATCGCTTGTTAATTTAATTGCGCCTTTTATTTGACCTTGTTTTAATTATTTTTCACTATGACTGATTACCTTAAAGGTTAGCCTATTTTGAATAAAATAACCCTTTTGCCCCTACGGATGTATATACGCGTGATATACATGTATATACTCATATACTATACAAAACGATTTCAAAATAAAAAAAATATATGGACTAAGTCCAGCCTACAAAGGGGTTGACCCGGCCCATGAAACGTTATAATACTCCCTCAGTATACGTACAAAGCTGAGGGGCCTCATTTGTTATCCCTCACCCCTCTTACCCCTTCCCCCCCTTTCGCGTCGTTGGGTCAAATCGCCATTTAGGTGAGGCGAGCACTGTGACGTCGTCGAGATGGCGGGAAAGAGCACAAAGCATTAAAAGCTTCGTCCTTTTTCCATGTTTTGCTCAAAAAACTCGTCCAAACAGACCCTTGAGGTACAATCCCAGTTATTTTCTTTTAATACTTCCATTTTACAGTTGTTTGTATGGATTTATAGCCGTGGATTGCATTTTTGTCAAAATCTGACCCTTGGCCACGTTAACGTTGGGATTAAACGCCTCTATCCCACATCGGTGTGGAGTGGGTATGTTATCTTTGGGCGTTTCTATAAATAGCACCCCATAGTGAGTTGAAAGACCAGTTTGAAAAGGCAAAAAAGGGAGTAGCTTAAAAAATTTAAGATTTCAATCGAGTTTTAAAGCCCTTAAGTATAAATTTTAATAATTTTCAAGGTTGCTACACCTTTCTTTTAGTAAATATCTTATATTTTGGTTTCATGTGCATGTTTTTATGGCTGTGGGTCGAGATTTGGAAGCACAGAGGGTTCCCAAGTCCCTTCTTGGCATCTGGCTATGCACATAAAAGGTAAATTTTTCTCTTGTTTTTAATAGTTTTTAGTTTGGTCTGCTAATTTGTGTTAGTATGGCTGTACTAATTAGTTTTATGCTAATTTATGTTATTATAGTTGTTTATTCTAGTTAGTTCATAGTTCTTCTGGTGGTTTATGTTATCATAGTTGTTTGTTCTACTTAATTCGTAGTTTTGCTGGTAATTACATTGGTATAGTTGTTTGTTTTAAAGTTGAATTTGATCAAGTAAATAATATGAGCTTAAGATTGTGCTAGTTCACATAGCAGCTGTGTGGATTATATTAAGTCTGATTAGTGTAGAGCAGATCTGTGTTATTCTCTCAAAAGCATGTGTTGTTATCGGATGACTTAGTCAATACAGTTTAGTGTTAATGAAAACCTGCATTAAATCTTGAGTAGGTTTAATAGGTAGTTGTCACGACCCAAACCGATGGGCCATGACTAGTGCCCTAGTTGGACACTCGTATCCAAACCTGTTAAATATAATCAGACTGATACTAAGGACAATGTGGAAATCTGTAAAAGCAAGCTATAGACTCATAACGTCATATATCATAATGAACCTGTCTCCTGAGGAGTCACAGCTAACAAAACATAACATAATATGCAAGCCGACAAGGCTGCCATTATATACGGGAATATCCAAAACGAACCCTATTGAAATAGCTGACCAAAACCTATATACAACCCACACATGTCTACAGACCTCTAAGAGTATAATAGTGAAATATGACGGGACAGGGCCCCGCCGTACCCCTGGATATGCATAAGTCTATATCAAAGGATGCGTACCAAAATGACTTAGGCTCCTAACAATAAAGCTCTCCAAACAAGCGAGCGAAGTCTTAGTCCGGAGGATCACCAACCGAGTGTCCGTACCTGCGGGTATGAAACGCAGCCCCCGAAGAAAGGGGGTCAGTACGAAAAATGTACTGAGTATATAAAGCATGAAATACAATAAAGAAGATCATGAATGAATAAAAGATGGCAGGAGGCAAGTATGATAATCAAAGATACCAATGCACCTGTGCCTTATGAGATGAGAGTCATGCATATCTATATAATATACCGTACCCGGCCCATTATGGGACTCGGTGAATGAAGTCGTATACATATATGTACCGTACCCGGCACTCTAGTGAAGGTCTCGGTGAAATAATCATATATATATATATATACCGTACCCGTCCCTCTAGTGAGGGACTCGGTGAACAATGCAATAAAACTGTGCACGAATACATACCCGGCCCGGGACTCGATGAATGATATATTAACAGCATGCACGAGTAGAATATCATGAGCATCCATATACAAATTAAATCATCATCTGAGACTCAATAAAATAATTAGAATGAACCAATACTGGAGGACCAAAGACAACTATCTGTTATATCCCGTGTTTTTGCACATTCGGGAAATTTGGACACAATTGTGATTTGTAAGAATAAGGCCATGTTTTGACTTTATGTGGTGTGTATGTTGTTACTTATGGAAAATATTGATACGAGAACATCGGAGACGGCCAAACAACGGCAAAATTGAAATTTCGGAAATTAGTTTCGGAAATTACAAAACAAGATTTGTGATTAATTGGGCTCAAAAAAAAAATAAGAAAAAGGAGGCCCAAAGGAGAAGGTGGCCGGCCATGAGGCCATGGCCCAAGTCCATGGAAATTATTCCATGTGACTAATTAATAAAGAGGGATCATTATATATTATCCAAGAAGCTTCAAGAAATTAAAAGAAAAATCAAGAAGAGAAAGAGAAAGGCCATTCGGCCATAAGAGAAAGAAGAGAAGAGAAAAGAAAAAAAAAATTCTTGGAGCTTCAATCTTGATCCAAAAATCTTGTTCTTCTTGAATTAGTAGCAAGCTCAAGACGCTCTTCAACGTGGTATAATTAGTTTGGCGAAAGAACCACGTTTGCGGAAAGTTGGAATTTGAAGCAAAGGTATGAATTCTATATTTTATGTTATGGAATAAGTATATGTGTTATGATGATTAGAATTGGGTGAGAATTGTGGAATTGTGATTTGTAGTGTGCAAGTCGTGTGGTGTGTGTTTGTGTTGTAGCGTGGTGTGTATATGTTGCATGGCTATGATGAGTTGAATTTTGTATTGTGTTTTAGTTGTGGTTATGATGGAATTCATATTAGAAATGAAAGTTGAATGAAATTGAGGAAAGTTGGAAATGTGGCATATGGCCGTGTTGTGGTGCAAGAAGGTGAATTGGAAATGAATTAATTTTCATTTAGTTGTTAGTTGTGTTGTTGTGATGTTTGTGATGAAAAGAAAGGTTTGATGAACCAAGTTGGTGTTGAAGTTGGTTGTATGTTGTGATGAGAAATTCATGTGATTTTTATATAGTTTATATAATTATGGAAGTAAGATTTTAGATGTGAATTATGATTATGGATGATGGAATTGGAAAATGAAAATATGTTAGGAATATGTATGTTGAAGATTAGAGGTTTTGAAATGAATTATGGTTTGATGGAAATTTTGTATATTTTGTGAAATCATGAGAAGTGTGTCCGAATTGTGTTTGAATAACCTTGAGTTGGTAAATGAATGTGAGAATAATGATATTAATTTGATATTGTGAAGTTGGAATGAAAAGTGTCATCGTATGTGAAAAGAAGGACTACTTATATTATAGTGCGTCTCATGACAATTGTTAATGCTATTGATGTTGTTGTTGGGTTGTTGTTGGTTGTTTTGAGCCGAGTTGAATCTCGGGGTGTCGTATTTATAGGGGAAGTGCTGCTGCCGAAATTTCGGTAGCCAAATAGAAACCAAAGATTGAAATGTCAACTTGCATGAATAGTAATTGGTAAAGATGACCATTTGCAGATTTTTGACGAAATGGGAATTGAGATTGGACGAGCATAAGACGTCCGCAAGGTATGTAAAGCTTACCTATTCTTCATATGGCATGTCCTAGACCTACTAGGCCGAAAACGGAACCTCGGGACTAATTCTGCTCCTAGAAATCTGAGTTTGCTTTTGGTTACTACTCATTCAGCGTAATTGAATCAAAATGCTTGCCTTTGGATATAAGAACGCATAAACCTTTGTATCTTTCGTAAATGAATCCGAATGGCTCCGAAACTTTCACGGATAACTTTATGGAGCCTAATGTTTGTAAATTATGTTCGCCGCCTCGGCTTGACCCGAGGTGGGCCCGCAAGTCCCGAGACTTCCCTTATTTGGTTTGTCTGACTCGTTTTCGTACGATTTATAAAGGAAGTGTTTACTTATGACTCTAAAGTCCGTCTGAAATGTCTTATTATGTTATTTGAACGCTCCTCACTATGAGCGCTACTATATTTTTCGAGAATAACTTACGATACGCTTTTCGAAAAAAAAAATTGATAACTAAAAGTCCATAACCTTTGTACACTAATTTCCAATTTATTCGATACTCGCTTTGAGCTTTCTGAAACTAATGTAGGTGTATATGAAATTATGTGTCGACTTCTGGAGTTTACTTTTAATATGCATATGATTTCCGCACTACTCGTTCGTGCCGATTATTATGATTTCGTTCGCCGGTACCGGCCGGTTTTGTGATCGTGCGCTCTATGACATATTCGGCGCATGATGTGTTACGGTTTCGAGGCCTCGCCATAGGGCCGGTTACCGTCTATGGTGTTATGATGTGATATGGCTTCGTTATGTTTGATGATGTGATGTGTGTGATATTATGATTTGTTCGGAGTGTACGGAGATTTGAAAGCTTTTCCGGAGTATGATGTGTTGTGGCACCGGCGTCGGGGGTGACCACGTTCCCCGAGCCTTATGCACGATTTTTATTTGCATTCGCACATTTGCATTCCGCACGTGTTTGGGTGTCATTTACTTCGTATTTGTTCGTATCTTCCGACTCCATTTATGATTTGGATTATCGTACCTTCGCTTTACATACCGCATTTTTTTTTCGTCGACCCCTTTCTCGCGGGGCCGCGTTTCATGCCGCGCAGTACAGTGTGTGTGTGGTCGGGTGATTCCCCGGTTTAGGCTATCCATTCTGCTATTCTGGAGTGCTCCCCTTGATCCGGAGCCCATATTTGGTATATGTCCTTTGTTATGCATACTTTGTACATTTGTGATCGTGTTCGGGCACGGCGGCCCCGTCCCATCATATGTTCGTATGTTTGTCCGTTCTGTATGTCTGTAGAGGCCTGTAGTCATATTTGTGGGTCACGGGTCCGGTTCGTCCGAATGTGATTCTGTTTTGCGTCCTTAAGCGGCCCGTATGCTATTATGGCCGATGTGGCCCATATGTTAGTATGCATGAGTGTGTCTGGGCGATGTACATTCCGCCAACTTTGATTCCGATGTGATGTTTGACACGGGCGACCGCTTAGACAGCATTTGTATGATGTCGCTTTTCGATTATCGGTCCGAATAATGTCCGTTAAATCCGATCGTGTGGTATTTTGATGATTTGATTTGTAAGTCCGTTCGGTGCTTCCGAGTAGGCACCAGCTCACGCCACACGGGCCGGGTCGTGACACTATCATGTCAAGTACCACTGAGAACTAGAATTCATTGGAATTATGTACGTTCATCGTCCGCTCGTTTTATGTAATTCATGCCAAAAAAGAAGGAAGGGATAGCTTTACATACCTTGTCGTTAAACTGTACGTCCAATATCTACCGCCCAAGCTATTACTTTATAGCAAGGCCATAATTATGCCACAATTAGATGAAAGTCATCTTTTACTACTCGTTGTAAGCTAACGAATAATGTAACGAAAATCCGGCAGCATTTCCCCTATTTTTCTTACTCCGTCCCAACTCAACAACAACCCAAATAATCACAAAAATATCAATAACAACAACAAACAGCCCCAAAAATCATACCAAAACAGCCCCAAAATACCATCACAAAACAGCCCCCAATTTATAATAATCGTATATCACTTGTATATCAACGTTTCTTTCACTTATACACCATGTTAAACCTTTAATCCAACTCAATAACATAAATAGGAGGTAGGACTTACCTTAATTAATGTTAGAACCAGCCCACTCTTTCAACCACAACTTGCTGAAATGCTGAATTTCAAGAGTATGATAAAACTCTATTTTTGCTTCCTTAAAAAATGAATCCCCAAGAGCAGGTTATTGTTACTACACGAATTCTTTATAATTTCGCTAGCCAGAAGAGACTCTCAAGGGCTGCTAGTCACGTTTTGGTATTGATACGTCAAATGGAAATGAAATCCTATGTATTAACTAATAAATGAGTAAGATGACTAGACAAAAGAAGCTATTAAGGGCTACTGGTTACGTTTGGTATAGCTACACCAAATGAAATCATATTCAGTAACTACTAATTGAGAAAGATGAAGTCTTATATATATAATTTATTAAATGGGCCATGGGGCCCACATGTCTCTTCGTCACTTTAAGAAGTTACACATAAGGATGCCACCTCATATATTAAAATGGTTAGTCATTAATTGACTTTCTACAAGGCTCCACGTGGGAGGGTTGCTTAATTAGCATTTATCCACCATCTTTATTAATCACTTCCTTTCTCTACTATTTCCACGTCAATCAAATAAACCCACCATTAATTTCTTGATCATGAAATATGACACTAATCCGTAGCCTCTCTTGGCACCCCAAAAGATAATTTCCAATCTCCGTCGTCACACTTGTTAAGTCCTAAATTATTTCGGGACTTTATCCTTTTGTACACCAATCTCTTTATTTGCATACTTGAATAGACCAAATTCTCCGGTGCGAGCGGTTCGAACCATAGCCCGAAAGTACGGGTATAATATTAATGAAACTTATACTATTCAATTTTTTAACCTCTAAACTTCGCGCCATTTACCTATCACTTGTTGAGCATGACGTAATTACTTATAACGTCAAAATAATCTTGTCCTCCGAGCTTATGTCGGTTAAATTACGAGTAATCCAACGTACAGAAGTACGGGATATAACAGTAGTGATTTAGTTGGTGCTGATTAATCTCAAGTGTAAGTTGTTTAATTCTGAAGCATGTGTGTTTATTTTACTAATTTAACCAATCCTGATTAGTAACTACTGTAAATTTGCTTAATCTGTGTTATTGCATAATGTGCATTTAAACCAACTTTGCTTAATATTGTTAGTGATCTTGTAAGCTTACTTGATTTGCCTCTCTTGTATGAAGCATATTTGCTCCTGGTAATGTTAGGACTAGTTTGGTTTGAATATGCAACTGATTTGTGAAATTAGGTCTTCAACTTAGGAGCAACTTGTGCTAACTCCTGTACCACTGAGATTTCTATGTTATTTCCTGAAACTTAGACTAAGATTGCATCTTGGCAATGACCATGCTATAGCTGTTTGCCTACTTGAACATCATTATCATTAACATTGCTTTTAAAAATTAAAAAAAATGTAACACATGGTATTACTTTACATACAAAATACCATAGAGATGTTTAAATGTTTCCCACTAGCTTTGAATGCCTAAGTTAGACATGTGCATCATGCCTGCTATGTAATACCATCTCTCTATGCATAGTGTTCAGTTTATCCTCCCATGCTCAAGTCCCACCTCAGTCAAGTTTTGTGTTATCCATCGAAAGACCCTTGTTGTCTCTCCTTGTTGCTCATGCATGAAATGATGTTGCCTTGGAACCAAAAGACCTTTGTACTCTAGTTGACTTACTCTGTGGTCCTAAAATTTGAATCTTTGAGGTCATACCTTGCCATCATTTACTTCATCACTAGTCAAATCACTTGCTCAATATTAAACCAATCACTCTGTGCCTATTTTGACTCAAAATACCATACTGTGGTGCTCTTTCCATTGCTTTTGCCAACTGAAGGGAGATCTTTGTGATTTCTGTATGTGTTGTATGTCCTCTGCTCATCATGCTGTTCTTATTCTGAGGGTTTTAAGTGTTGTAAGAACGATTTATCCATGATTGTATGCATATCATGTTCCCTTGAGTGTCTAAAATTTTTCCATCCATCTGTGCTGAGGCCTTGTGCCATGGTTTTGCTTTACCCTGCCTTACCTATCATGTTCATTATTTTACTTTAACCATGCAGCTCAGTTATGTCTCCTGTGTATCCCTCTTAGATTAGTTCACAACTTCTTATATTGCTTGTATGCTTGACTGCTTCCCTCCACTTAGTCCTCACATAGTTGGACAATTGTTCATAATGGCATGTTGTGTGGATTTCTGGGTTTAAAAGTCATGACATAGTAAAATAACTTCTTGCTTACCCTCTATGGTTTCCTGCTCCACTCTTGCTGCATCTACCCCATGTCTGACCTTTCATTTTAAGCATGTATAACTTACCCTTGAAAGAAACAGAGTTAGCACAAGTTGTTGCTTCCTCATATAGTAATCAATCCTACAAGCTTTCCTTTTTCCCTTCTTTATACCTCTGCTTGTCTCTCAAATGTGCCCTCTAGACTCATATGGATAGAATTAAAGGCATATATTAGTATTTGTCTCACTAAATTTGGACCACACTCATACACAACCAATTGAGTCCTTGAACTGTTGTCTTGATCTTGTCCATGCCTGTCTGCTGAGTTAATACATTATCCTAATTTGACTTGCATAATTGATTCACCCTTACTGTAACTAGAAGTATGAACCCTCTGAGACCTGTGAACCATTCCTGCCCCTTTTAATGGTCTCTCCGTGATAATTAAATTACTGCAGCTTAGTTAATCTGATAGTCTTGCTTTGTCCACATCTGTGTGCTATGTCCCATGTCCCTAACTTAGTTGACTGTGTTCCTAATTCATGGGGGCTTGAGTTGCTTTCCTAGTTATGTGATTAATATGCATCCAAGTTTGTGATCCATGTTTAGCTCACAGCCTTCATATGCATTATAGACCACATTATCATAATTTTCATCATGTATCCACCTCTTGCCAGCCCTGTACAACTTGCATGTTTCCAGCTTCACCATGACTTATGCCATATTAATCTTATCATAATTTTCCATTTACCTCCCTATGTTTCATTGCCTGTATTACTCTGTCATTGGTCTGAATGATTTCCTCTGAGTGCTGTCAATATATGTCTTTTATCCATTATTTTGTATCTTATCATGAGCACCTTCCTCACCTTTTTACATGTCATTATAACTGTGATAGTTTACCTAGAGTTCTGTGCCTTGACCTCCTCTCATCTTGTTGTGTTTCTGCTTTGTATGCTAAGAGTCATAGCACCATGTCCATGATGGTGCAAGTAGACATACTTCTCTCAAATTGCCTTCCCTATGTGACACTGCTTGTACTCTTTCTTTGTTACAACCCGGAAATTTCGCGTTACCAAGACTGTAATCGGCTTAGTGCGAGCTCAAGGGAGAGTAAAGTTATACAAGTATTAGGGATGAAGATTATATTATATGAGTATAAGAATAACGTTTATATGACATTGGAGACCGTATGGTGTAAATCAGTTAATGCGTTACTTGATGAATAGCCCTCGTAGCCGTAAGTTAAGGTGGGGCCGACATGCCGGGATTTTATAAGGGACATATGAAAAGTAATATGAGTAATACATGGGAAGTTGAGCAAGTCTTAAGAATGACCCTTAGGCCAAATATGGGCATAAGCCCTCCAAAAGGATAATGTCAGGAGATGTTTTAATAACTGATTTCAAGAGGCCAACGCCATTATACATTTTGAGTTTGGAAACACCCCCAAAATGAAAGTTGTAGATAATTGAAATAGCTTTCCAACCATAGGTCGTGATCCCTCATACGATAGCGGGATCACACGTTATACGCGTTTTAAGATCGGCTATCAGGGTAGGAAATTAACCTTCCCGAACGCACAGGGCAAGACCCTGTAACTCAGCGCGAACGCGCCACGTGGCGGCGCGAACCCGCTGAGTAAATTTTAAGTCGGTCTAGGCAGAACCTGGACCATTATAAAAAGGGGGTCACCCCCATTTCTCAGCGAAAAACACCCCAAATCCTCTCTAATTTTCTGGAAAGTTCCCCAACTTCCCACACCCACTTTTAAGACAAAACCAGGTATAATTCCTGAATTGCGGTCCGGATAGCGTATAGTTGTAGTCACAAAATTGTATAGCGGCGCGTTGTGGCCTAAGCTTAAGGTGGAGAAGTGAAGATACAACAATATTAACTTGAGAAAGGTATGAATCTTCTATTATAAATGTTAATCTTGGGTCCTTTGTGGAGATAGAGCTGTTAAATAGTTATAAAATAGTTCGATTGATGGAAATATGGGATAAACACCATATGGGATGTTTATGAAGTATCTTGGATGTTGAGAATATTATGGTTGATATTGGTATTGTTATTATTATTGTTGGTTACTGAATTGAGATTTCGGGCTAGGCATATAAAAAGAGAAGATGCTGCCCTATTTTCAGCATGATATAAAATAGTTTGATTTGAAAACTTAGTGCAAGTGTGTGATAATGAGTCTAACATTAGTGTGAATCCTCTATATTGTAGATTTATGAGCTCGGACGGATAAGCGTAGCTAATAGGAGGTCGAGCAGGTATATTAAGACTTTCCCTTTCCTTCATTTTGGCATGTTCCTATGATATGAGCAAACAATGAGTAACCGAGTCTCCATACTCTTAGAAGTATTAGGACTATCCCGGGGCTCTGATGATCCGTACCTCTATTATGATTATTCCTCTATTCATGGGTCCTAAACTTTGTATCATGATAATGTTAGTTTATAAGTTTATGGATTGCATTCATTTACATATACGCATGACATTGACCCAGTGACTGTATGCGTTATATACGCGTATATTATATGTATGTGGGTATAGGGAAAGGGCGAGGCGTTATATACGCATTACCACCTAATCAGCTGGTGCACAGTGATGATGATTATGATGCCCGAAGGGGGCCTATATGATGATTATGATGCTCGAAGGCCTATATGGGATAGGGATCGAGCCGAACTTTCCTGGGCACTATGACCTATGCATTGCATATCATACGCCCTCGCAGGCATTTCGATGGTAGATATACAGATATGTTCAGATAGTAAGACATATAGATGCATTCATACAGATATGTTCAGATAGCCAGACATATAGATTCATTCAGTTAGCCAACTTAGCTTATGATTTTCATATTTTATCCATGACTCATATGTGTATGTTACTCTTCTACCTTACATACTTTGATATTATCTCGTACCGACTCCCCCATTTGTCGAGAGGCTGGTACGCTCATGCTGAAGGTACGGATAGACAAAGTGCCGGGCGATCCGGTCCCGCAGAGCCTCTTCTCACCGTTGTTGGCACGCTCAACTCAACCGAGTCGCGGCCTCGTTTTGGTAAGTTATGTCCAGATGCATAAACATACGGGTACGGGGCGAAGCCCCGTCTCGCCATTTCTACGCTTTGGTACTCCGGCGAGGCTCAGTGGTGTGAGATGTGTGCGAGAGACAGATATAGCCCCGCTCTCATCCTTTTGTGATATAGCATACGTAGCGCCTTGTAGGCACACCGTATTTACGTATATATATATATATATATATATATATATATATATATATATATATATATATATATATATATATATATATATATATGTACGCATAAATGCATACATGCTCGTACGACCGATATATTTTTTGATTTCATTATTATATGAATCGACGCATAGCTAGCCATGGTCTTACGAGCCACCCACTTAGCCAGGAATGTACAGGTAGGTACAGGGGTGCTTGGTTGGTAGTGGTCAGGCACTCGTCATGACTCAGCGGTTGGGTCGTGACATTCCTATCCAGAACTGTTTTTCCTTTGATTCAATATTTCTTCATGCAACATCAAATAGGCCCTGGTTCATTTGACCCTATTTTGTAAACATGTAGCCTAGTCTTTTGATTGCTTCCTGCTCATGCCCATATCTGCTTCTGGACCTTGTCTCTAAACTCATCTGTTTTGCACTGTGATTGCTACACCACTTTTATTGGCTATTTCCCTTTTGTTGAATATGCTAGTTGACCATGACGTATCCCTACTATTGCACTCAGTTTGCTGCTTAGGCTGTGCTTTACATAGAGTTGATTATTCCCTCTTTGCTGCTACTTGTCTAAACTGCTTGACTCTTCCATCTACAACTTATATGCTAACATGGACTTGCCTTCCCTGTATTGATATTAGAACTATTTGGTCATTGTACGTAGTATAATTGATCATTTTTATAGTTTGTGAAGCACTTTGACTTGTTATGATGCTGTTGATAAAAAATCTATCGCCAGTGTCATATACTCTCTTAAGTATCTTTACTAGTTTAACTTAATTCAAGACAACGTGTGGTAATTCGGGGTTGTCCTAGTCCTCCCGGTGTTAGCCATGCTTGGGTATTACACCTCAGAATTTCGGGTTGTTGTGCGGTAAATAGACTAACGCAAGTTAAGGTGTATATGATGCTTTACAAGTAAGAAGGGATATTTAATGCTTCTAATTAAGATTCCAAAGACATTTAAGGCGAGAGAAGAAAGCTCACTGGAGAAATTTAAGGTAGAAAGTGCCTTACCCCGTGTACAAATGTACAAGCAGGTATTCCTAGTAATTACAGGGTTATAAGTTGAACGGATCGAATCGACGCAATTTGAACTGATTCAGAAAATGCTACAGACACCGGTCAGTGTCGACGGGCCGTCGACATGTCGACGGACCATCACTGTGCACCGTTAACATGTTTCTGCAAACTAAAATCTACAGGCGCAAATCAACGGGACAAGTCGACGGGACCGTCGACCCGGCCGTCAAACCGCCTCTCTGGAATTTTCTGGTTCCAGCTATAAATAAACGACTCTTGTTCATAATTTTTAGATTTCGCTTTCTCCACACCTCTTGAAGCCTCTAGAATACTCTATACACCATACCAACACAAATTGAAGTGATATTAAAGATCCAACACCAATAATCAAGGGAAATCAAGTGAAAGAATGTTCATTAGGGTTGATAGAAGCCAAGAACCTCTTGGGTGGTAAAGTTGGGCTTTTCTTAAGTGGAGTACTTTCATGCAAAGACCATTCCTATGTGATCCAAGGTGAGTTTCACATTTAAATTCATGTTACTAAGAATATTGAGTACTTGAAAGACTTGGATTATGGAAGAAAGTAGAGTATGAAGTTCAAATATGGAAATAGTGGAATTCTTGAATGGTAACTTGACTTGAGTCATAGTTCTTGACATACAATAAGTGTAATCTTGTTGTGAATAATGCAAATGATGTTAAAGGAGTGTTATATGAGAATGAATATGAAGTTGCATTGCAATTATGATTATGGGTGACTTTGAAAGGGAATGTTGGGAATTGAATAATGTTTAACTTGATGAAGTTTATCGATTGTAATATCGTGGGTGTTATTATTGACGTTTGGGAGTTGTTTATTATATGAAGAAGGTTGTTGAAAGAAAGAAAACGCTGCCCAATTTTTGTTAGGCCTTAGTTGTTTTAGTTGAGGCCTAAGTATGTTTCTGGTTATCTAATCTTCGTACGAATTCTCTTGAATGTAGAATCGTAAGCTTGGAAGGAGAGCGTTAGTTGTTGAGAAGACGTGAAGGTATGTAAGGCTAGTCCCTTCTTTTCTAAGGCATGATTCCTATAACATGATTTCCTCTATCTTTTCATGACCTTCTTACATTTCGAAAGTTACAAGTCTATGATCACTACGAGCTTCTCATGAGATAAGAGATGAGCTATGATAATGATGATTCTATGTCCTGAGATTCTATAGCTCATGGAAGGATGCTATTATGAGATTAATGATCTTGATGTATGATTTCCTTGATTGTTATTCATCATTGATAGTTTCACCTTTTAATGCTAGTTCCTTCGAGGTGAGACATGATGGTTATGACTGTTCAATAAGATAATCGCAGGTTACCGACCTTACGTCACTCCAATAGAGTTATAACTTTTACTTGAGCCCTAATGCATGCTTCATGTTAAGTATATGATGATCATTGCACCGTGTCTATATGGCACGGGTAGCACCGCTAAGGCGGGCGGCTTATGGATGATGACAACACCACTAGTGGGCGGCGTGAGATGATCACCCCGGACGCGGGCTAATGATGTTATTAATTCAGACAGTTAGGTATGTATGTGTGATTTGTTTTAAAGGTAAAAGTGAGCATGCATGATTCCACCTCAAGAGGCAAGCAGTTACAGTTATTCTTTCTTCTCATGCTTTCTGTACTTCCTTATTATGTTATCATATATGCCTTACATACTCAGTACATTATTCATACTGACGTCCTTTCTTTTATGGACGTTGTGTTCATCCCCACTGGTAGACAGGGAGACGACCCGGACACCTAGGAGCCTTACTAGCAGTTGTACACGAGCACTCCACTACTCCGTAGTTACCGCTCATTGGTATATTCTTTTGTGTACACATTTGGGGCGTGGCGGGGTCCTGTCCCGTCCTTATGATCTCAGTATTCTAGTAGAGGCTCGTAGATACATATGTGTACGATGCTAATATGTGGTCTTATCGATATATTTTGTATATCATTTTTGCAGCATTGTGGGTCTATGCTTATTTATAAGTGTAGTTGGGAGATAATTGGTGATCATTTTATAGTAAGTTTACTTTGAGAGATTAGTTTGTTTGGGATGAGTTTGAAGGCTAGAATGATACGCGGTGCTTGGTAGTCAGCTCCGGGTACCCGTCATGACCCCCCCCCCCCCAGTCTGGTCGTGACACTGGGTTCTTAGAAGCCGTTTGGAACTTGTACGACATCGAGGATATAGGGTTAGGACCTAGTCCCTATATCATTCCAAGTCTCGGGCTAAAATGAACACTCTTCTAGAAACAAAAGGGGTAAGTATAGATTATGTATATATGGTTGACTTATATGTGCGTATAAGTCAATATACCGCCCTATTTGAATATATACACGTATGTACGTATACATTTCTTTGTATGTACGTGTGTGTTTATAATTTTAGCCATTTGCCTTAGTGATAAGTTCAGCGATTATAAACTAACCGGTGCTTTTTCTTCTATCCTCCTCCTCCTCGTACGTGGCCGTTCGGGTCTAATTCAAAGCCAACCCATTGGGCCTAAGGCCAAAATGGGAAGATTATTCCAAATCGATTCCGAGGAGACGAAGAAGATAGCAAGACGCGTAGAAGGACCAACAATGGGTGAAAATGGCCAACTAGGGGCTTGGTACGCCCCTAGTCTAACTTAGTCTCTTTGCATTTATTTATTGTTTTATTCCTAATTGATGTACTTGTAAATAATGCGTATTCAAACTCATATTATAGTGGAAAATCCTTATGATTGGAATTAGACGTCTTAGGACAACGGTTCTTATGTCGTTTAGTCGATTTTAGGTCCCCGTACGCAATTTTCAAAAAACCACGGACTCAAACATGATACCATTTTACAACTAAGTACAAAAAATGGTATCTCTCGAAACTGCTTTCAAATAAATTCCTATGATTTTTTTAAGTTTAAACGGAAATCACGTTTTTGTATAATAGAGGTATTTTCACAAAAAATAAGTTGATTAATTTAATTCCCACTCCAAATTAAATTTTCAAAATCCGTTTGAAGTAAACATATTTAACAATTGGCTTTAACCTGTACAATTTCATTAATATCCAATCTTTGGCACAATATTGGACCAGTTTTTAACTTAAATAAAAATCAGATTCTTTACCAAAGTTACGAAAACCCGTTTTTCTGAAAAAATAGAGACAAAATGAACGATGTTTAAGCACGAAACTCTGTCTTGGCCCAAAATTTGGCCCAAATTAGCTTACATCTTCAGACGGGATATACTCGTTCAAATATAAAATGTCCTTATAAACATTTGAAAAACTTATACGTAATATAAAGTTACGGATAAGACTGATATGTACCAATACAAATCAACCCGAGGCTCGGTGTATGAGTGCAAAATAAATAGCTTACCAAAAATAACATTTCTTTTACACCTCTTTTACAAACTTATAATTATTCCTTATATATAAAAGGAAACTACTTATATTAGGATATAATTAATCCCAAAATATAATACCCTATAAATAAAGGGAATAGATATTCCCATTCTTCCAAAAAATATGATATGCAAAAATGATCTATGACAGTTTCTTTTACGAGAAGATAAACACAAAATAACCAGTTTAAGCAAATACTCATACACTGGAATTCAAAGGTTAACCGTATAGTACGGATCCTTAATGCTAGGGTGCCTAACACCTTCCCTAGGGGATCATCAGAACCCTTAGCTAGAACTCTAGATATCGAAGGTTTTTACACAATATTTGAATAAACCCTTCACAACTGGTTTTCCTAATTTCCTAAAAATTAGGTGGCGACTCTTTTTCAAAACAAATTCCGAAAGAGCACCAACGAGTTCGTAATAGCCTTTTATGCCTTAACACCGAGTAAAAAGCGAACCGCAACAGATGGCGACTCTGCTGGGGATCTAAAGATTCTAGCCATAAGGATTCTAGTATAATATGATTATATTTGTTATAAATTGCTTGTGTTTACTTTGCCACAATTATTAACTGTGATTGCATGCATATCATAAACTTTGATGCGTATTCGTTGATCGATCCGGGTTCAAACTTATCTTATTCGATCCCATATTTTGCTCTCAATTTTGGTATGGAACCTAAACTGCTGTTGGAACACTTTGTTGTCAATATATCTTTCGGTATTCCTGTTATTGCTTTTAGGGTCTATAGAAATTGTGTTGTTGTAATTAAGGTTCGTGAGACTAGGGCTGATTTATATGAACTTGAGATGGTGGATTTTGATGTCACTTTGGGGATGGATTGATTGTCCGCATGTTATGCTAATGTGGATTGTCGCCATAAGTTAGTTCGTTTTGCCTTTCCTGATGAACCTATTATTGTTTGGGAGGGTGAAATTGCTAAGCCCGGGGAGGTTTATTTTTCTTGGTTTTAAAGAACT